>NW_008611312.1:0-4081 GCF_000691845.1 Merops nubicus
CGTGGTGCCTGCTGGGAAGTGTAGTCCATGACCCCCGCGGGCGGCCGCGACCTCCGCGCTCACGGACCACACTTCCCAACGGGCACCGCGCCCGCGATAAGTCAAGACCCAAGTATTATAACGCGTAGCTATACGAGACCTTGGCGTTTCAAGCCAAACTAAGTTAAGAAACCTTGGTGTTTTAAGCCAAACTAAGTTTGGGAAAGCCTTTATCAGGCTGTTGCCGTGCGACGATAACCCCTGTCTGGGACACAGGGCACGACAGAGCCCGCTGGGTAACTTGGGGTCAAAGTAGCGTGGCGGCTCTACATCTAGTATGAGTGATGCCCAAGCCAAAACTGACCCCTCCGGCAACCCCCAGACCCTGTACTTGCACGTTACCTCATCACGTACCTCATGATTTTACCACTTTTTACCTTCCACACCCTCTACCCACTACAGCCTCGCACAATTGTGTACTGGAGCTTTTCACTACTCCAAAGAAGTTTTTATCTATGCTTTGAAAAAGGCTGTGTTTCTTTAATCCTGTTTGTTTGGGTTTTTTGTTGTTGTTGTTTTTAATCTTAATTTGATTCATCAGTTGTGTTGAACGCAGAAGAACATTTTTCAAAATTAATAATTGCAAAGTTCTATGAAAAAGAACCCAATCTTTTGCAGGGTCAGCACAGATTCTGGACCTTTCCTCTTCTGATTCTCTGTCATCCCCATCCCAGTCTCCTTTTCTTCAGGTCTGAGTCAAATCATACAGCATTTGTTCACCTGCTCCATTTGTCATCTGGTATCACTATATCTCCTTCTTTTGTTGTCAAGTACAAATGTGTGCACACCCACACATGATTCTGCCAAGCATGGAATATTAAAGACATGCCAAAACAGGGAATCTAGGGGGTGAGGCAGGAAAATAGAAGGACTGTGGTTTTGTGATGCTAATCCAGGGGGATGTGGTGTGTGTTAAACATTAAAAAAAAATTAAAAAAAAAAATGTTCTCATGACCACCATCTTCACATCCTGCAGTTTTAGGGGTACTAAATAGCTTAAAACAAAGAACTATCATTCCATAGTATATTCATCATGACAGTACTTATACAGAAGATTTCCTTGAAAACTTGGTCTACATTAGGAATAACAGGTATACGAGAAATCTTTCGTACTCCAACAGATGCTCAAGAATCTGAACTCTCCTGAATGTTCTAGGGTATTGCTGCTCATAGGGAAGACCAAAAGATTGAAAGAAATGGAGAACACTACCACACACAATAGCATTTCACTTGAAGGACCATCATATTTCATATCATATTACTGGGATCTTGAAAACATTTTAAGGTGCTGAAAATAAGATGAAAAATTTAATAGATATTCCATTAATTCCTTTTGGGAAAATCCTTTATCCTGATCTTCAGGCTGTCGGTCTGAAAACAATCTTAACAATGAAGCCATAGAGATCTGAAGTAAATTCTGCTATCTCATCTAAAATTCTGGCCAAAAAAGTATTATCTTTCTTGCATGAAGAGAGAAACCTGGACCTCCTTCTACCTATGATTTTTCTCTGTTGGGCCAGAATAATCAGTTGTTTTAAACAGAAGGTATTGTTTCACTATACCTGTCCTACTTCTTACTAAAAAAAATACAAGATTCTGCCTATAAAGTCTCAGAACAGAGACTTTTTTATGTTTCCATACACGAAAGGGCTAGGCTTTTGTTTAGCCTGTCTGGATGCATTTGCTGTAATATTGCTGCAGCTGGAGATTCTTCACACATTAACCAAGTCCCAAGTGGCCACAACTTTTCTTAGATGTTCCCTATATACTGTGAATTGTTTGACTAGCTCTCAGAAAATCAAGTATTGACCAAACAATCAGAAGCATAGGATGGGTTTCTCATTATCATCCTTCACTGTAAGAGCACTCTTAGAATATGCTGACTACAACTTTCAAATATGCTTGAAGAATTAGTTTAGATTTGGTAATGGTGCTTGAATTGTCTCCAGAGAAAGGACTTTATATCTTTTCCTTAAAAGTTCTCTAATCTTAAATGAAATGAGCAATCCAATCTATGTATGTGCTAGAGATACAGATGCTAAGAAGAGTTCAAATGTACTTTTTAATAGTAGTAAATATGCAATATATACTGTACTGTGGTATATCAGTAGCAACACACTTTCGATTTAGCAATGGGGATAAGTATGGCATTTTGAATGTAGCTTGACAAGAATGCTTAAATAGATAGTGAACAAACTACAGTATGAATTCTTCTAAACCAGCATCTCATAAAATAACCAAGATTAACCTTGAAAATTTTCAGAAGACTAGTGAATCTCCAGAGTAAATGCAGAATAGCCATTTCACAAATTCTTTTGGGAGAGCTACCTGTATCTGTCAGTTCAAGTTACATCCGCATTCCTAGGAAAAAATTAAGAACGTTTCTTAAAAGACTAAAATAGCATGAAGAACATTTTAATCCCTCTGCCTCAAAAAAAAAAAAAAAAAAGGAAGAAATGTTCAAAATTATTTTGCCTCACAATTTCGTTCTGCAGTAAGATAACTATGGCATAAATTGACTGAAATATTTGTGTAAGGTCTTCAAGGATTATTAGACAAGGTCAGAAATGTAGCCCATACCTCTTAAGAGAGTTCAGTGCTTTCTCACAAGGCTGACTACAATGCAACACAGGAGTGTATGAATGTGAGGTTTCCACTAAAAATACTGAATAAGAGAAAGGCAAATGTCTGTAAGTAGTGAGACGGTGTGTTGCACTTCAGTTAGGCTCATTTCTGCTTTAGTATAGTGTTTTCCAGGCTGTGATTCATGGACTAAAGGTCTTCAAGATATCAGAAGGGAATACTGGAGCAAAAGCTGTATACATGCTTTTGCACATACAGATGCTAGTAAGCAAGCAACAATCTAGAAATATGCAAGTAACACATTTCTCTTAAGTTTTGCTCTTGAAAATTATAGCCATAAAACCTTGCAAGACTGATGCTTATTTCTTTATAAAAAGATTAAATGACCTTTGGAATTTAAAAGTTTGGATTTAAATGATACAGGTGTATTTTTACATTATGTTCTTCACATTTCCACTCTTCCAAAAATTATAGAATTAAATTACTCCGAACTGCAACATGTTCCTTCCTGTAGTCTTTTTTTACATTTCTGCTTTGTAAAATAAGAAAAGTCATTGTACATTTCACAAACACCTTGATACACACACACAATGCTTTATACATAATATACATATATCATAGGCAATGCTTTAAAACAGCAAAATTTTTTAAAAAGAAAGTTTTTTAAAAAAGATCGACAGACAATTCCAAAACCAATGAAGAGACTGTGCTACCACAAGTGCTTGATAGAAGAGTACATATGCTCTGCACTCCACTGTCTTAACAGGTTTGAAGACCAGACAGAAGTTGGGTTAGAGATTACTGTTCCTAAAAATCACCACAGTATTTCCTTCAAATTACAGTGATTTTGAAGTTCTAGACCACAAACATTTTGCTAAAATCCTGATGGTCAGAGGCCATAAACAGTCTGAGAAGGAACAGTGGTATGATCATGTTCCAAGAAGAAGTTCTTGACTTGGTAGCCTTGTGTTACCACCCACCCACAGTGCACCTACTGTGGTGTACAAAGAATTCTACTTCCCCATCATACCTGTGTGTTATACTGCAGCATTAAGTATTCTAACACTAGAGGGAAAAATGTGGTTATTACAAACTTATTTTTTCCCCTCTCATTCACATTTCACACTACTTTTCCTCAGTAGCAAAGTGTGTATAAATTAAATGAAGGGTGAAGTTTCTTCCTCTAATATACTTTTATTAAACTTTAAAAGGGTATTCACTGTTCTCTAAGAATAGCAGTATAGCTCTCTGGAGCTGTGTTTGTTCATCCATTAATTAAAATTCTGAGAGTATTTAAGATGGTCTGCCTGGTAACCTCAGAGTCTGTGTGTATTTTAGGAGACCAATACAACATTCTGTTGTGTCTGAGTGTTGGTCAAACGTAGCTAGGAACAAAATTGGTTTTGCGATGTGTTTAAGATCTTTCCAGGTGTCTAGACCACTCTCCATCATCTTCACT
>NW_008611313.1:0-15782 GCF_000691845.1 Merops nubicus
CCAAACGCCGCGGCGGCGACCTCTCCACGCCGGCCCTGACTCTCCCCAGCCACGTCAGGAAACTGAGACGTGCCCCGATGGAATAACTATGTAGTCTACCTTTCCAGATCATGACAATTTGATACTATTAGTCTTATTAGTAAAACGTTGTATTTGTATTCGGATTTTTGTTCAGTTACTTCTGGTAGCAATTACGGACATAGAATTACATTCTGGCTAGGTTAAGTCTCCTAAAGCAACTGGAGTCACTGGAGCTACCTCAGTATGTATCAGCTGAGGCACTTTCCCTAAGAATTCTGCTGTAGAAAAATGATGGTGTTACAGCTATCTGTCACCCTCACAGTCTCTGAAAATTTATTTAATGTTATTTATGGAAAAAATTATACATAAAAATAAATTTGATCAGTTCTAATGAGATTTTTTTTTCTGGAGAATCTAACTGTCCAATCCTGGCCTATTCAGCTAGCCTTTTCCAGGAAGATCCATTTTTATATGCAGGCACAAGTACTCTCTAGGTAAAAGCACCCATCTCCAAGTCTGGATTCTTTCCATCATCGTTCCTTGGTCTATCAGTGATTTGCCCTATGATCTTGTGAGAGTTTCTTAGCCTAGTGGTGTCTTGTGATCCTTAGATAAAGATCAACTAAATAATCATCAGGAATGATTAACCTCTGTGGTACTGGAAAGACTTTCTGAAGCATAATTACCTTTCCCTCCAGCCAAAATGCCTAATGGCATCCCTTCCTCTGGAGAGTCCAATAACACCTGAGGCTTTCTAGTAACAGTTTGCTTCTGGCAGTTGTGAATGACATTAGAGAGGTGAAGCAGCTTACAAATGCCACTTTCACACATACCATCTCAGCACCATTGTTACATGCCCCATTTTATAGATCCTCATGAACACAAGTTAATAAATTGCCTGTGTTTCCATGAAAAGCCAGCCCAGGTATGACTGGGGAAAGGGCTCATCTATAGTTCTGATTAGCAACATGATTCATCTAGACCCTTGAAACACTCAAATATTTGTAATTTCAGGTAGACAGCTGGCTCCTTCACCAAATACTGAGACCATCTGAAGGTGGCCAACATGGCAGAGGGAAATAGGGATAGCTGCATAATGTTCTTATGTACTGGTGGGCACAGGTGAAGGGTCCCAAGCTCCCAAAAGCAGCCAGAATACGTGGTTTGATTTTGCCCGTAGCTCTGTCTTGCTGAGCCCTTCCTAGAAGAACAGACAGATCCCCACAGTTGGCTTACTGCCTGGGTGAATCAGGAAGAGACAAGTTAATGTCCAGATATTCAAAGCCCATTTTGAATTTGCCCACACATTTCTATGGCTGTGTCTGGTTCAAAATGTGAATAGGATCAGGCAAATTTCAAGAGCCACTCTATTTTCTGTAAAACGGTCACCTACTTTCTAATTTTATCAGGAGCTAATGGGCAGCCTTTTTTTTTTTTTTCCTTTTGTACTGGTCATATTTATTCTGAGATTATTTCCTCTACTAGGCTGTTTTCCCATTCACAAGAGATAGTGGCTCTCCTTTGAATTTGTGAGTGCATTGTACCACTGGCCAAAACTAAAGCAGCCAGAACCATCTGGTAATTAATTCTTAATGAAAGCAATGTTTAGAAAATTATCAGTTTGCTTTGTTTTCTTTCCGTACCCTGTTGGTGCTAGCACCCTCTTCCTGTGTTCTGCACTTCAAAAAATATAAACACGTTTTAAATACTAAGCCTAGCCTGGATTTTCAGGAATGAGTGCAACTACAGAAAGTTTCAAAGAGCTCTAGGAAATGGAAATTCACTAAAAAACTAACTAGTCCCACAAGGCTCAGCCTAACAAATGCACAAACAAACTTCACAGGAGCTGCTAGCCTGTGCTTCCAGGCTTGAGCTTCCTACCTGCTTTCACTTTAATACACCATTGCCCTTGGTGACTCATTTTGTCTGCACAAACCCCAGAAGGTCTTCTGCTACAACCACCCTTTCCTTTTCTACACATTGTGGTGTATGCAGTCTCTTTAAACTTTGACTAGTTGAATCAAAAGGATGCTCTACAGGTGCTGGCCCTTTGACCTTACAGGAAAGGAAGATTTTTCTCATCTGAGGAAGCTATGAGGAAGCTTTGCAAATTATGTAAGAAGAGGCTTTCCTCAGGGAAGTCCAAGGTACTGTAGAGACAAGAAACCCACCAAAGAAGGAGAATCCAATGCTGACGCTCAGTTAGACCTAGTGACTGGCCTTCTGTAATGCTTCCCTGATCCATTATAGCTCCTGGTGGGACCTGAAGGAAATTCTGCTCCTGGTGTTCAAGGCTCCAAGTGCTACTCGAAGCCAGTCTGGAAACAGTACTACTCTTCCCAGTAAGGGTCAGAGGGGAAGTTCCTCCAGGCTGACTGAGGCAGGAGTGCCTGGATGAGACACCCCACTCCTGCTGGCTAGGCACAGCACCTCTGTGTGGAGAGGTGCTACCACTGCCTGCTTGATCTCTCCTGGTTTGCAGGAGAGGAGAGATGAGGTCATTCTAGTTAATGTATGAAACAAGCACAGGATATAATGATGTTTACATGTGGCTTTTGTTACTGTGCTTGTTCATGGCATGGTACATTGAAGGAGTTTAACTCTTTTTTAGTGGTTACAATTAAAAGTTTTTTACCCTCTTTTTTTTTTTTTTAAACAATTTTTGCATTTTTTTAAATGGTTACAGTTTGAATTCCCCTCTGCCTGGCAGGAGCATGACAGCTGCAGCCCACCTCCCAGACAGAGCCTGCTAGAATGATGGCAAGGTTCTGGGGAGAGGTGCTCTTCCTTTTTCAATATGAGCTGCTATTCAGTGTTTGAAGTCTTACAAGAAATTTCCTTCAGGAAGAAATACTGATGTTAAAAGTAGATCTTTTTCTGACTTCTGTCCTTTTCCCATACAAAGACTAAATACAAAGTTATCAGAAAAGGGCAAGCACTTTATTCTCAATTTCAAAATCCTTTCAGCAGAGTTCTCACGGGAAGACCTCTCTGGCTATAGACTTTTTATGAGTTCTGCTGAATATTTGCTGTGGTTACCTCCTTGCTTTTGTGATGTTCCTGTGTCAGCCTGTGATAGTTTTGCTGCTTCTCTTCACTTCCAGCTCCATCAAACGGTGTCCACACCTCTGCTTTTGTATTCAGCCCAAAGAAAACCTCCTCTTTTATTTGGGATCCTTACAATGATGTATGTTGACATGTTCTTGGCAACAGCTCTTTTAGTTTCAGCCACCTAATTCCATGAAAGATCGTTACTGTTTCTTACATTTTATTCTGAATGAAAAACAGCTGTTATGACCAACAGCTACAAGGAGATTTTGTCCAAGCCCTGGCCTAATGCACTCTAACCCTCAATGAAACCATCTTTCAGAAGGAAATTCTGACTTTTATATTTGACCTTTACAAAGATCTGAAGTTCCTAGAGAAAACTTCTTGAACTAGTTGGATATATCAAAGTTAAAAGTACATTCTGTAGACTCAGAAATGTTCTGCTTCAACAAAAATAAATAAAAAAAAACAGATCAAAATACTGTATCATGTTACTGCAAGGTAAACATTGCAGCCAGTCTGGGTTTTCCAAGCATATAGCTGAGGGTAGCGCAGCACCTCAGTTTGTTCCCCTCATGACCACAAGAGATTCTTGCCTTACACTGGGCTCCTTTCTCCATCAACCAAGCCCCATCAGCACATCAGTCTCAGCTCGCAGCCTGGCTGTAATTTTAAAGAGCAGTTCTGTCTGATACCCCTTGCATCTCATGTGCATACTCAGATGTCTCTTGCATGTCACAGAGCATCATTGTTCCTTGTGGCAAGGCCACAGCAGGAGGATGATCCCTGGAAACATCTGAGAAAAAGCATGTTTGAGGCCCTTTGTGGCACCAGGAGAGGGGTATTTCCAAGGGCAGAAGCGCCACAAACATGTGGAAGAGGATCTCCAGGGCCCTAAGCTGAAAGACAGACATGGAAGGGATGAAAAGGGACCAGATTTTCCTCAGACCAGCGTAGAGGTGAGCCACGTCAAGTGCTGCCCCCCTTCTCTATCCCTGTTAACAACGAGATGGATGGATTCCCACATTCCCCAGGTATGGGGTGGGAAGATTTAAAATTCTCATCTCCTCCCTGAAATGTTGGAGTGCTGTTCACAGCCCTCCAGACTACAGTAATAGGGTGTTTTCTTTCTTGTGCAACCTCCTGTGCCTTAAACCAAGCCCAGAAAACTGAATCAAGATTTATTTTATCTGTGCTGAGATGGACTGGAGACTGTGCCAAGGTTCAGCAACTGCAAATTCAAAGGGTAGGTCACTGCCAAGACAGCCTACTGTTGGTCCATGTGCCTGGCTAAAATGCCATGTCCTTCTTGTCTATTGGATGACCTTGTGTTAAAAAGGTCTTACCACCCATCAAACGTAAACATGTGTTGGCAAACACAAGAGAAGTTAACAGAGCTGCACCTGCAGGTAGCATGTGTATGTTGTTCAATGAGACGTCTCAAGAGCTGCCAGTTGCATTTGGAAGCAGAAAAAAAATCACCATGCAGAGACAACTGAGTCCAGTGTGGAGCAAGATATTTATATTCAGTGGCTGAGAATAAAACTGTACAATATATTCTGTGTCATTTCAGTGGCACAGATCCATCAGTCACAGAAACGATCAGGGAAAATATTTTATGGAAGTTTCCTTCGCTGTTGGAAGTGATGTAAATACTGTACGGATAATATAAACTGGTTTGTATTACACATACACAAAGGCTGCTGTTGAAAACACTTGGAAGTTGTCAGGGATCTCCAAGTTAGAAAAGGCTTTTGCAACTTACTGAAGTTTTGGCACTAACTGCAGTTACATTATAAAATATTATTTTTTATATATGAAAAAAACTATATATAGTTGAGCTCTGCTCAATTAGTTTTCCTAGGGGCTCTGCTCTGACAGTCCTCTGAAGTGACTCTGTCATAAGGCTTCCCATGGCAGAGCTCTAATATTATCTTATTTTAGCTAGCTCAGGCTCCATTCCTGAGAGCACTAGTTATTAAGTGGACCTTTTTGTCCACATAGTAATGTGTAATTATGTTGTTATTAACATTATTATCGTTGTTTGGTTTGTTTTATTTTTCCTTTGAGACTTATGGGAAAAAAGTAACATGATGCTGTTTTATGGAGTGGAAACTAAAGTACTTACACAGGGTAAACCCACTAACGATGTGCAGACAGACAGCATGTTACCATTTCCCAAAATATTCACAATTAATATTGCAGCCATTTCTTATCTATTTTGAATGTCATTTTATAAAGAGCAATAGGGTACTTTGACATGCCACACTCCTACAGCCAAGCCAAGATGCTTCTGCTTAAATAACTGCACCAGAAAATAATGGATTATTGAAAACAATTTTAGCTGAAACTAACTTTAACAGGATTAAAATATTAGTCTTGACCAGTTAAGAGAAGGAGGTTAAGAGAAACTGATGTTTGCAGTTTAGAAAGAAGGTAATCTCCTAGCAAAGAAGTAAATAAATGCTAGTGAGTCAGGCCTAATATTAGACTTTACTGGCACAATTTGTGTAAAGGGCAACTGGAGTGTATGGCCAACGAAAAAATCATTAAAACTGAACACAATCTCTTGTGGGGTCTTGAGGTGTAGAGGGTCTTGAGGGTCTCGTTGCACCCTGCCTGTGGTAAGATGAAGGCTGTGCTGGAGTATTGCTACAGAATTTACTGTATCTGTTTAGAAACTGAACTTCATAACTGATGCAATACAAAAATATGTTGATGAAATGGTGAATAAGTAGGTAGTGAAGGTGCAGATAGATGTTTCTGAAGTAAACTTGGAAGTTAATATAAGTGGAGTTTATTTCCTTCTTGCTTGTTAGGTGTAAGAGGCTATAACTCTATCCTTGACTCTGCAGGGCATGCACAAAATTGATCAATGCAGAGGTGAACTCTTCATTTGAGCTGTGGTTACTGAAACCCATCAGTTGCTTCCAGGGGAATCAAAGCTGCTGATGGCAATGCAAGCGCAGGCAAAGCAACCAATATTGCAGAACAGGGAACTGGCCAATTGTTCAACAGGAGCTTCCACAAATGGGTTGCTCTGAGAGTTAGCACGATTTAAGGGTCTATCCAGCGTGGACAAAGCGTGCCCAAACAACCTGGATTTACTGAACTGATTCTCTTTAAATTGGTTTTGAAAGCACCGCTGCAATTGTATAATTTAGTTTCTGCGTACTTCAGTATAACGTGGAAGATACTACACAGGACTTTTCTGGGTTGCAAGGGCATATTGGCTTAGAGATAGCAACACATGAGGCATGCTACAATGTTTATATGGCTTCTGGAGTGGCTGGCTGGCATCTAGTCAGCTCATAGCTTGGGCAAAATAAGCTCAAACCTGTCCAGACCCTTCTGTATATTGGCAGTGATGCAGTGATGTGTCTCCACTCACATCCCCATACCAAAACATCGAATTTAACAGAAAATATTCTTATAATATTTGACTTTGGATTTACTGTTTCCCTAATAATTTTTCCTTCAGAATGGAATGTAAGAAAAAGTAAAAATGAAAAAACAGGACCTGTAGCATGTGGTGTCTCAGGCGCATGTTTGAGAATGGTCACATCTTTAAATGGGGAGGAAGATTTCTTACTTTGAAACATCAATGTCCAGTTGCAGCATCCAAGTTACTGTCCACAAAGCAGTCGCCATGGCTTCAAATTGCAGATCTGGAAAAGTGCTGCAAAGTGTTAAGTAGATCTTCTGGAACTCTGCAGGCTCACAGTATGGGCATGATCACTTTGTGATCTACCAGTTCATCAGCATCCTGGCCCTTGTCGTTAGCCACGTTGTTTCTGTAAGGAACAAGATGTGTATAGCACCTTTCAGAAAGAAACTAGCTTTTAGATGGAAGGGGAATGGTGATAACATTCACCTGGAGAAGTTCAAGCTACAGAAGAGCATTATGTATTTGCTTTCCTTCCCTTGGCCTGAATATAATACCTGATGTGAGGATGTTTCTGCTGCAGTGTATGTGGTCACAACAGAGAAGAGCTTCAGGTCTTCACAAGCCAGCCTGAGGAACATTTCTGTTTTTCCTTAAAGGAAGTAAAAAAGTTCTTCATCTGCACAGTTAGCCTTTGATCCTAATAGGAACCTGGGGGTCTGGAAAACCACTCGTGTTATTTCTTGCACATTTTTCCCACAACCAGTCCCAGGCCGTTTCTGAGTACAGGATACTGGCACAGTCATACCTTCAGTTTGACCATCTACTGCTGTTTTTTGCCTCAGCCATCAGATGA
Source organism: Merops nubicus (assembly GCF_000691845.1). Classification (NCBI taxonomy): domain Eukaryota; kingdom Metazoa; phylum Chordata; class Aves; order Coraciiformes; family Meropidae; genus Merops; species Merops nubicus. Next base: position 7,311 of record NW_008611313.1, read on the forward strand.
GAGTTTTCAAAGGCTTTTATTTCTTGTTCATGGAATTTTATGTGCCTGCATCTAGGGAAGAACAACATTGCATTTTATCCCTTTTTATCTCTCTCTTGAGTTTCTCTGGGATCGTAGTAAGTCAAAGGCAAGTTGTTTGTAAGATGTTGTTTCACAGCTCAGTTGTGAGCACATTCAAGTAAACCAACATTCTGCCTTTGGTTACACTCTGCAGCTCCAGTGGTTTTGCTGAGGATCTGATGGAGGAAATAAGGCTGGGATGCAGCCCTTTGCATCCAATCCCATCAAACTAACTCTGGCTAAAAAAGGTTGTGGGTCTCCCCCTCCTAATACCCAATGCAATGGAATTAAACATATGCTCCTCCAAGTGACCATGGAAACTGGTGCCTGGGTTTCCAAGGTGATTTTCTGGCAAGTGGCCAAAGGAGGAAGCAGTAACAAAACAGGATCCCAGGCAGCAGAAAACATCCACATTCCTGGCGATGCTGCAGCCTGTGCTGAGGAGGCCAAAGCCACAGAGACAAACAGAACAAACTTCTCAGTTGAAAATCACCACAGGTGTCAAACACACCACAAAGGAGGGGTCACTCAGCCTATGGTCCCACCTCCCTCACACATCTCTGTTTCTTTTTCTCCTTTTATCTGGTGACTGATATTTGTCCTATCAAACTAACATCTTAAGGCTCATATAAGCTCACATCCTATAGAAAAAGAAAAGATAAATATGACACAGGGAAAGAAAAAAGAAGCTGCTTAGGACTGAATCATGCCTTGAGGTTAGGAAATTCTCACACTCAATGGATATATATGTTTTTGATGCTTGATAGTAGTAAATAAGAGTCTCTTTTTTATATTGCGTTTTGCAAGGCATGAAAAATAGGTGGAAAAGGACCAATTTATCTTTCAAGTGTAACGAGGAGACTTTGCAGAACACATCAGTATTCCTCCTGGGGCTCCAAAACAGTGTACAGTACAAACACATCTTTCAAAAGTATCAGGATTGTCCTTATTTGCCTATCACCTTAATTCCTTCATGAAGCACAGGTGCAACACAGTGAGGTGCAACATGGTACAATGGAGGGGAGAAGGAGGAAGGACTGTTGACCAGACTGTTTCCTTTTGCAGCAGGGAGGAAGAGGGGCTGACACACACCTACTCCTCCAGCTCCTATGCAAGTACTACAGCCTGTCACAGAATGCTCTCACATCATGCACATAACACATCTCCATGAGCTCTGGAGTCCACTGATGCACACCAGCTACATGGCCACAAGCAGGTACAGACAGCACCTAACAGCAGAGCAACCCAGCAACAGGGATGTTACTGAAGATCGGAGGAGGGGCTGTTGTAAATTAAGACCAGCCTCGGCAGGAAAGCTGCCCACTCTGATGCAAAAAGTCTGTTCCAGAAATAGCAGAAAGCCATTTCCTTCCTGCTGGAAGAGAAGGAGCCATAGGAGTTTGAAGCTTCTCTCTACCTGTCAGGAGAAACCGCTGAGTATCAAAATTGCAAACATGAATCAGCCTGTTGCTAAATGTTTTTTTGTGTGTTTATATTAATGCTCTTAGCTATAAGTAAAGCCTTATAAAGCTTGATTGCCAGGTTTCTCATTAAAGCCAGAATGTCCTATCCCATCCCTGCAGGATACAGTTATCGACAGGTTATTTTAAGATTGTTTCATGGTCAACTGATAGAACCAAATTATCCTTAAAAGTGCTGTGAAGTATTTCGGTATTAAGTCGTCACATACCTAATTGTGGGGTTGATTTCAGAATTCCTCTTTCTTCCTCTCTCTCCAACTTTTAATGGAAAATCTGTGCGTGCAAGTGGCGGGATAGAGGTACAGCAGCAGCCATTGAAAGCACTTTGCTTACCACAAACACAGAGCCCTGCTCAGAGCAGGCAGAGGAAGCACTCGCCTATCCCACTGGAAGTACAGCACAGACCAACACTGCCTGCAGCATGGGACACAGCGGCCACCGCAGCAGGGTGAGATGGTGACAATGAGAGGAGGGGATGTAGCCCACATGAGTTAGTCTGACTGTGTCATGACAGCCCTTTATGACTTTATCATTGATGAATTCCCATGTGCATATTTGTCACAAGGTAGGTTTAGGTTCTTGCTCCAGAAATACATATCCCTCTGTTAGCCTTGCCAAGTGTAGTCTGAACACTCGGTTATACGACGTAGCTGTGTGTACTCTTCTCCTTCACTTTCCCATCCAGACTGTACCTGCAGCTGGACATGGTCATGCTGCACTACACTGCTCAAATTAGTTTAACAACTTCCATGGGGTTCAGGTCAGTACTAAATGCAGTTCTTTGCATCTTCTCAGAGCACTGAGACAAAATCTATTTGCAGTCTCATGAGTGTGGGACATGCCTTCTCCATCAGTTGAACATGGTGCCCAAATACTACAGCTAATTCAGAGCAGCTTGGCATATCCCCATGCACAGGGCAGCAACACACAGGGGTACTAGCTTTGAAAGGACTAGTCGTATTAGTAATGTTCCATACCTGAACCAACCTACCCATGCACGTGTCTTTGTCTTCCATAGTAGCTACAGTCATGTTTATAATCTACTGAGCACTTGCAGGTTAAGGCAGGAAAACTGAGAACATGCTCTCTCTTGAGGAATGAGTAAGATTTGCTACAGTCATTTCCTGTGACTTAGAGCTATCCAGACAGATATGGGACTAAATTGTTTTTTTCCCAGTACAATTAAAATGTAAAACTAGTATAGCACACTGCAGATGAAATAATTGTATGCAATTGTTTGTAATTCACCTGGTGAAATAACTCCAGTAACTCCCTGAAATTTAAATAAGCTGAATGATTTGAGGTGAGACATTTGTGTTAGAAAAGTAAAACTACTTGAACTCTGAGTCTGTTGTTCTAACATAGCCATTGGCCATGTATAGACCTTTCCTGAGAACGAACAGCTTTGTATTACACAAGCTTAAAAGTATCAGAAAAAAAGTTTGCCATATAATTTCCATATCTATATCCCATACTAAGGACAGCTAGTGAAAGAAGGTAAGATGACCACATAGGTAGGAGCCAGCAGAAGACTTGGCAGCACTTATAACACTTCTACATGAAGTAATTACACACGCCACTGGTCTGAGGTCAATTATTTATGTCCTCTTTTATATATTGTAGCTCACATTTTATTGGCCATTGTTATTACCAATTCACTTCAACAGAGGGCAAAAGAGACTGAAGTTGTCATCTCAGACTGGAGGCTGCATGCAAGAGTAAAAATTAGGAAATCTGGGAGGATTACATACAATTGGAAACATGAGTAAAATAAAAGAAAAAAGCCAGAACTGTACAGGGTTTGGGTAATTTTAATTTCCCTGAAAGCTTCACTGCTTTCCCTATCTGTGAATCATACTGAAATAAACACAAGAGCTTGGTGAAAGAAAATGAACTCCAAACTGTTTACAGTAATTTTTCTCTAGTCTTGAACAGATTGTGAGCACGAATTTAACAGTACCAGGGAAAATATATGGTTTGGTGAACTGGAATTACATTCTCCTACATTTTCTTTTTCTGACTTTTAATGTAGCCAATTTCTGAATAATTCAGTCCACTTAAGGGAATTTCTTGTAAAGAATGACCATTTTATTTGTTTTTATTTTCTCTCTGATTTTATTTCTCCATTAGAACAGGGGCTTTGCAAGCTATTTAGTAGAGCATTTCCAACAGTCCCTTTTCTGTTCCTGATTTTCAAATAGTTTCAGTAATGCTTTAAAATTCATCTGCTTTCAGAGACAAAGGTACGATATCCCAGCAGTTATTAAAAAGTCTAATGTTTTAAGAAATGTGAAATAATAGACCTTGTTTGATCTCTGGGGTAATGACTTCTTTCACTCCACCTAAGAATGCAGAACAGAAATATGGCTGTGTTCTCTGCTCTGCAACGAGTCCCACAGTGATGGACCACTTTGACCTTGAAGAATTCCTCACACAGTGATACGTCTCCTGCTCTTCTTCCCAAATCATGTCTTCACTGATATAGTTTGCTGTAGCTACCTTAATATAGTATCTTTCAGTAACAGATAGCTTACCCTCAAAAATCTTTCCCTCCAGCTTTTTTTTTTTTAAATATACTTGACCTACCAATCCCCCACATTTGCTGACAGTCTGCTTCTTTGATGCTCATGGTCTTTATTCTGCTATGACTATGGTTTAAACAGTATAGATTTTGTCTCCCAGCAGTTTCTGAGCAGTGTGAAAGACATTTGAATTCAAAATTATCTTGACAAATGAGAAAGAGTTGATCAGATGGGGGGGGGGAAAGTCCTTTTAGAAGCAGAAAATCACCTACAGAAATACAATAGGGGAAACAGCCTGACAAAGAACTCAACTGCAGAAATTAATCTAAGACTTATTGCAGAGTGCAATAGAAATATGAGTTGACAACTGATACTGCTGAAAAAAAAAGCAATTGTCACTCTTGGATATGTCAGAAGAAGCATCACATTCAAAACAACACAGCAATTGTTTTCTCTGTAGGTGAGTTCTTACCCGAAATATTTGCTGTTGGGCATTGTACCTTAAAATAAAGGATTAGGCAATGAGAGAAGGTGTACAGAGGTAGTGACTTGTAATGGAAATATTAAGATGGCAGAAATGAAGAAGTGGATAGGAAGCAGGTAACAGCAAATCACGTGTGTCATTCCTTTTCCTTTCATCCCAGCTTGAATACAGACTACGGCATTAAGGAACTTGGAGCAGACTTGCCTCAAATTTAGGGAGGCAAAAGAACCATGCCATAGTGATTTTTGACTCTTAAGTGTAAAAGACCTGTCAAAAATTAGTTTGTCGTTGCTTAACAGATGGGATGAGGACCTGATAAGCAGTGTCCCTTCACAGAATCGCAGAATGGTTGAGGTTGGAAGGGACCTCGGGAGGCTATCTGGTCCAAACCCCCTGCTCAAGCAGGTCCACCAAGAGCAGGTTGCCCACGACTGTGTCCAGGTGGCTTTTTAATATCTCTGAGGATGGTAACTCCACAGACCCCTTGTCCTCTGTGTAGCACACAGGTGATCCTGGCCAGACCACCTGAACACTTATGGCTTAGTTCTTGTAAGTATGTGGGTATGAGAGTGTAAGTGAATGAGATCACGGAGAAAAGGACTGTGAGTCGATAATCCCCTTCCCCTTCCACGAGTGTCACGCTGGGTCTTTTACACTAACTTCTTAGCAGAAAGGAAAGCACATACAGTGTGATATGTGCTGGAAGGCTGAAAGCCCTTGGTTTGTGTAGTCTGGATGAGAAAAGCTTCAGAGGCACTAAGGTGATAGTCTTCCATATGCAATACATTATTATTAAGAGGACAACAGCCAGCTGTTTTCATGGATGCTGGGAGGACAAGAAGAAAATAGCTTCAATTGCTGCAAAATTATTACGGTTGTGTATGGACAGGAGTGAAACCCTACCAAGAGCTCACTTGGGGACCTCATGGACTCCTCAGTGGAGACTATGAAGCACATGGTGGGTAAATGTTTGTCACCAGTGTCTGGATACATTCAAACCTGTCTTACTGCTGGGGGCTGGACCAGACCAGCTATTGACAGCACATTTCTGATGCTCAGTGCCAAATTTATTACCAAAACCCCTGTGATTTGGAAACCCTGGTGTCAGCCCAGATCCATGTCATTTAGAGACTTGGTGCCTATGCCAAAGTTTTGTCTCCACTGGACTAAACAATCTTTTTTAGTCTCTTCCTGACCTATGTTGTTATGGTTGCTATGAAACCCTTACTCACTGAAACAACTTTTCCACTGGCTCCGTGGTCTTCTGCTCTTGTTTCTCACTACCAGGAATGTTAAAAAATTTTTATTTCTTCTTCAATAAAATTGAAAACAGCCATGCTTGAACTGGGGCAGGGAGGGGATGGTGGAGGGGAGAGAATTTGGTCTAGCCTAACGTTTTCATTTCAGCTGACTTTTGCAAAACTATTTGTTGGCTAGAGGTTACACAATTGTAATTCTTTGAGCAGATCTTTTGTTATTATCTGTCTAACAAAAAGATGGCAGCATGGTGGTGCTGTTGCATTTTTCTCTTACTCTGAAGTAATCTTTGAAATTGGACATGCAGGTACTGAAGGCTGAATGAAGCCTACAAAATCTTTATATTCTGTAATCACTGGGAGAAATCTTACAGTGAGAGCAGGACTGAAGAGATAGGTCTTCTACCTGTAATTTTAGTAGAATCAAGTTATAACCACCATATTTTGTGTATAGCCTAGCTTTGAAATGCCCCTCTTTTGTACACACTCTTTTTGCACTTTGCAGCCCTTTGATACATTTTCATTCATGAAATGTGAAAATAGGAAGTATGTAACCAAGGAAACAATGATGTCCCTGATGTGTATTCAAGAGTGCACAAATCTCACATCAGAGTCCTAAGCTGTATCCTGTCTGTAACAATCCCTGTTGTCCTCCCATCGATTACAAAATAATATCTCAGCAGTAGGACCACATTTTGAGGAGGATCCACACGAAGGAGGGCAGCTGAATATTACATAACACAGGTATATCAGGATGTTGCTACAACTCTTTGCTGAACGCATCAAAACCAGTCGGTGTCTGTGGCTGAGTCAGCCTGGGGTTAAATGCTCCTGGGGTTAATTCGCTTTCTCCTTGTAAACTCGCCAAGTACAAAACCTGACAAGTGGCCATGACGGTGAGTAAGGCACACACTAAGATGGTCAGGGGCAGACTGGCTTTGTCACAGGGCAGTACACCAGATTTCTAACTTGGGACCATGAAAATACATGCCTCACTATGCACCGTTACCCCCTACTATATATCCCCCCAACCTATTGCCCTCCTTCCCTGGTTCAGTTCTGTGAGACTGTCTGTATCTAACAGAGTAAGAAAAATGCTCAGTGTCAGATGGCACAGATAACGCTCATTTGCTAATACTACTACTGGCATCAACAAAGTCAAGAGATGTAGTTTCTGTTCCGATGAATTCACTCATGTCCTTACAGACCATTTCTCTTTTCAAGAGATCAGGGTGAGGAGGCCTTTGCTAAACAGAGTGGCTCCAAAACTTTCTAGTAAAATTTCTCAACTCGTTTTTGTCAGAAAGCATTTGCAGTTAGACTTGCTGTACTGCCAGGCCTTGCTGTGACCCTAACACACAGCTGCTTGACAACAGATAACCGCATTAGCCAGCAATAAGCTTATCTGACAAATGGCTTTTGGTCCAGATTCTTGTCTGCACACTTCAGACATCCTGGGTCCTGTGGGCCATTTCAGTATGTGCAATAGACTAGAGACTGAAAATAGGTTGCTTATAGAGTATTTATTGCTTCTTGCAGGAAAAAAAAAAATAACTGAACAAGTGAATGAACATTATCTTGCTTTTCTCTTCTTCTCCTTTCCCCAAACATGACTCCCTTGTTTCTTCAACCTATTTTTCCAGTCTTATTTCTATTTCTTCCCACTATTCAAGATCAGTCCAGTTCCTTTCTGGACACTCCTCCCGACATCTTTCAGTTTTAGGGACCCTTTACTTTCCCCATGGAAAAAAATACATGTGAGTAGATTGGTATATTGCTGAGCACTCAAATCCCTTTTTATTAGTACTTCTGTCCCCTCAGTATTTCTGCATAGTGACAATTCTGCTTTCCCTGTGTTATAAGTTGCTCCTAGTTTGTATCTGGATGCAAAGATGAAGGTGAGGACAACCTCTCACCTGTGAAACAGTCAACTGAGTTGAGTACATCAGTAGATCTCTAGATGGGCTATTTATTCAGCCCTTGAGCCTCCTCCTCCAACTTCTGCTACCTCCTCCAAATAACTGTCAGTACTTATTGTTTTGGTTTTTTTTTTTACGTATTCAGGATTCACATATTTGGACGTATTTATCAATGGAGAGTTTTTCAACCCTTGGGTGCATAATTTGACAGACTTTTAAAGGATCCAGGAGGTTCACTTGGTCTGACTCAGTTTCCAAAAGGTAAAACGTGTGGACAAAAACGGAGAAATCTTTGTAAAACCTTCACCTTGCGTCCTGTTCAGAAAAACTGTTCTTTCATTAGTTTTAAGATGGCCTTTGGTCAGCCTATGATATGATCACGTATATGAATTCTATGACACATCCAGTTGCTAAAAAGGAAAAAAACTGCACAATTATTAACATAATATTTTCCCAACTTCCCCCTTCTAATAATTTAGGATGCTATTAATGAAGTATGTAAATGTACCCGCGTAGACAGCAGCAATTCGCTACGGGTCTTTGCCCAAAGATGGGTGGGTGGGTGCCTCCTCCCCGCCCCGGCAGCTCCGGCACACGGCAGGTGGGAAGGTGATGAGAAGGTGACGGGAGGTGTCGGGGCTACGGGAACGCACCGCTGCCTGTTCCGAGTCGCACCTGGCGCTCACCTGCCCCAGCGGTTCGGGCGGGAGCTGTGCCCGGCAGAGGGGCCGGGGCCGGGGCGGGCCCCCC
>NW_008611314.1:0-254 GCF_000691845.1 Merops nubicus
GTCCTGCTCGCCGGCCCGGGCGCTTTGAGGGGATGGGCTGACGCGAGAAGCCCCTCGGGAGCGCGGCCGCCGCCGCCGCGTTCACGGGTGGAGAACTCGCCCAGCTCCCGCGCCTCCATCTGGGCTCTGCTGCCGCGGGGATGGGGCTTTTGTCTTTTTTTTCCCACTGGGGGATTTAAATATGTTTTATAAGCAGTAGTTCGCGGTGCTCCAGTGAAGTGTTAAGAGCACCTCAAAGCCCGGCCAAAACGGCG
>NW_008611314.1:285-28331 GCF_000691845.1 Merops nubicus
GGCAGGTAACTTGCCCCGTGTCATCCCGAAAACCACCTGCCGAGGTGCCCCCGGATCCCGGCTCAGGTGTCTACTGGAGTCGCCACCACCTTCGCATGGATGTCGTCAGGATGTGCTTTGCTATCATCACAGAACATAACGGATTCTTTTTCTAAAATTTTGACTCAGACTGTGCTAGAAACATGAAAGAAGGAATGCTGTCTTCCCTTAGTGTCTTTGAAAGGCCTGCTGTATTTTACGTGAGGGAAACCTCTCTTTTACTTAATTAACACTGTCAAAGTTTTACCTCTTTCTGCGTATCTCTCGCTGATGGCTTTCACTTTTATCTTTTTCCTTCTTATTGTTGTGCAGTTTTATCACATTACACCAACACAACCTGATCCTGTGTTAATACTTTCTTTACTTTCCTTTTATTTAAAGCATATTTTGTGGTAAAGTGATATTTGAGAAGCATGTCTCCCAAGATAAGCTGCTGGGAAGATAGGCAAGCTGAAAATAATGGTGTAGAGTAGGACTTCGCTGCTGCTGAAATAAACAAAGATGTAAGTTTATAAACAGTGTGAAAGCTGATGCTGCTGTAACTCAAATCCCAACCAGTAAAAAGAAATCTTTTAAAGGGTGCTGGTTTGTGGCTGGTAGGTACTGCAAGCCCTTGGTTACGTAAGGAGTTCTTTGACGCGGAGTGGGACTGCGTGCATACAGTCGTGTTTGCAAGTGGCACTTTGTTTTTGGTCCTGTCCACTAATCTACACGTGGCTGGTTTTCATGTGGTGACTGAAGTAGAATTCATCATTTTAATGACTTTTATGTGATCAAGCAGTTGCTTGTCTGCATCTGTGTAATCTTTGTGTCTTGCTAATAAACTAGTTCAGTCTTCTAATGATCTTTTATGATCTAGTGTTGAGCTCTGTTTCCAAAGTAAGCTTTGCTGTAAGTTCTTCCTAAAGTGAAAGAATATGTATTAAATATTCAGTTTATTGTCAATATTAGTATTTTCACTTCACCATTTAGTGGAATGAATGCAGGATATTGTGTTACCTTTAATTCGTATTTGATATCATTACCAATATTGTCCTTTGCTCACACGCTGTAAGTCCAGAACCACAACCTCTTGATTATCTACCCTATTGAATGTGATATTGATCCAAATTTCTGGCACATCTCTATCCAAAACATATCTTTTAACAATTCAATTGACTATTTCCTGATTATGCTAAGGGCATTTTTATTGTTTTTGACAAGTTTCATGAGGAGATAATGGGTATATTTACATTATACCTGTAATGCTGTCACCTCCACAGGATTAATTTTTGAGGAGTGCAATGGGGAGAGTGAATGGACCATTGTAATAGCCAGTGGGTTTGGTTTTGGTTTTCCTCAAATGCGCATTTGGTGTCATTGGAGATGCTTCGGGGTACCCCTCCTGGTCTTCTGCACTGCTTCAGAGGTGACAGTAAGCCTCCACTGTGTCCCAAGTCACGTATCAGACATAGGACACCTCAGATAGCTTTCGTTACCCTTTTGTGGGTAGCTGAGTCAAACTGGGTGCATTTGTCTGGTTCCTTATCCTTTGTTAGCTAAATGAAGTGCTGCAGATCACGTACCACAGTAACTTCAGTGATGTGACTAGAAAGTAGGACTACTTGTTTAATATAGATAATCAGTCCTCTAAGTGCTATCTTAGAGTTTATCTGCATCAACAAAACTTGCACTTTCTGGTTATTTGTCCAAAACTTAAAATAAGTGTTTTGAAGTAGAGTAAATGAGGTTATAAAGAAAATATTGATATCTCAAAATACCCTAAAACTTGCGTTGCAACTTCAGAATAGATTCAGGATGATCAGTGCTGTTGGGGAAAAAATAATCTGTCTTGACCACGAGGAAAAAGCAGAGTAATTATACAAGAGTTAAGGGACTGTTTTAATGATGTTCTGTCGAGAGGTGATAGTGGAGGAGGTAACTGGGAATAGAATGAATGTTTACATTTAAACAGCATTGTGTGGCTGCTGAAATCTTTTAAAATAAACATTTGAATGAAGTTCAAACTTCTGATGAAGTTCACCGTTGGAATGTGTGTGTCAGATATATTTAAGAATTCCGTTTAAACCCAAAGCTTTTCATATGTATGATGTGCAGTAAATGTTTGCAATTTGCAAAGTTCAAAGTGGAACTTGTCTTTTGAAAGAGAAGATCTGTAAAGACTAATGAAAGGTAAGTATAAATTCAGATTATTTATTTTAAGAAGTGGCAAATGCAGAAGGATAAAATGGTTTTATTTATCTGAAAAGAAAATCTAAAATCCTTGAGAAAGGAAAAGTGAGCATGGGCAAATAATATTGACATTTAAGAGGATAAAAGATGTGACAGTAGATTGTGGGTTAGTAGCCTGAGATACGTGCTGGTCTCGGTATATTCGTGCTACAAAATTATCAATTAAATCATAAGGGCTTTTTCTTTTTTTCCTCAAGCCTACCCTGAAAAAAAGTTTCATCTTCCATAAATGGAGTTATTTAGTTGTGACATATTCCAGACTTCTGTTTTATAGGTGTGACTGACTCTTTCACATTTATTGCTCTAATATAATGCGTCCTAAGTGATGTGGTAACTGGCATTTTCCTGGGTCACCCTGTATGCATCAGCATGGACTTGTATCTAAAGGTCATTGTGCTAAAGACTTTGTTTCCACATATTTTGAACCTTAAGTTCAGAATTCTTGAATATTTTGTAACATAAAAATAAAATAGCTGGTGTGCTGCAGGGACACCCTCTACACACTGGAATGTAAACCAAAAAAGCTTTAAATGTTTCTCAGAAGTTGCTACATGTTTAACACATACATACAATAGGGGGTGTATTTTGGAGGGTTCATTGCATATGTTTAAGTGTACAGAAAAAGGCATAATTTCTGAAGAGCCTGAGTTTGAATGTTCAGGTCAGTCCCCTTGTGGCCTTAATAGCCATTCTTCTGTGGAAGCTTATTTAAGCTCTCTCTCCTCTGATCTAAAGGCATCACATGGCTGGCAGATCTTACAGTCTTTCCACCACTCCTATTCAACTGCCACATGTCCCAAGAACCGCTCAGCTTCCAGAAGTTGCCATATTTGGAGTGCCAAATACTTGTCAAGGCAATGTTGTGAGGCAATTTCTGAACATCTTTCAAAGAGCAGCGACAGTGATATAGTGTATTGTCACCATACCAGATTCTTTGTTTGCACAATGTATTTGTTTATTATATAGTGGAACACCTTTATGGAGTAACAGCACTGTTTTCTTCAGAACCAAACCTGCTTTTTTTCTTTCATTGCTGTTTCTTGTGAAGCAGGCACTTTGTCCTGCCTGCATGGAGCAGTCTCACTATGTATGCATTGTAGGTATATATGGCAACCATCATATGGGTTTGCAAATTCAGCAAGGAAGCATTGATTTTTAACTGTTGAAGGGACAGGATTTGGAGCTGCAAGACCAAATCACTTATCGCTCTCACAGCCACCAAGCTTTGCAGCAGCTTGACCTTGATGTTCATTTTGAGTTTTGAAAAACTGTGCTGAATGAATTCCAGAATACTGAAGCTGTCTCTATTCAGCATTTATATTGCTAAGATTTAAGTCACTAATTCCATAGTGTTTGGGAATTAGCCTTATTTATTTACTAACAAGCCTAAAATAACTTATATTGAACTTCATGAAAAGTCTGTATAATATAAAATCATCCAGAAAGGATAAAGATTGCTTAAAAATAATGCAGCCGCTGATGTCCACTTTGTGGTACATCCATCTCTTCTTAGAATACTTTAGGGTTTAGGATTTTTCTGATGACTAGGAGTTTTTTTCTTGGTGTTGACAGTGAGGCTAACACCTGGTGTATTCGTTTTGATGCCTCATTATGAGATACTTGCCAAGCATCTGGATAGCTTTATTGTGCAGAAGTCTCAGTGTCACCTTGACTGTATTTGCTGATTGTATATATTCTGTCCTCCTGATTGAATAGCAGTTCCTCAGCAGTGGAAGTTATTCCCACCCATGGGAAATCTTCTATTGTGGAGGCTGGAATTGCACTCGACAGAACATACAAAATAGGTCCATGTATTAGGCTATCCAGCATTTCAGGTTTTGTGATGTGGGTATTTTCTTGGTATTTTAAACTGTTTTCTAATATTGTTATTAATTAAACAGTCTAATAATGTTTAAGAGAATTGAAATAATAGGAATTTTATTTTCAGGCAACATTCTCTGTAACTAAAACTGGAAACTCTCAATAAGTTGATAGATTCGTAGAAAGTATTCTAAGAATCATCTCAAAATGTTTTTAAGCAGCAGTATTAAATGAGGAGATTTATGATAATCAAGAGCACAAAAGTGGTCTTTGCCATCATCAGATCTCTCGGCAGTTCTGCCGATGGCAATTGCTGAAATTTAAGATAAATTAAGTTTGTTAAAAATTAAGATTTTTAGTCTTTGCCATCTGAGGAAATTGATCTGGGCATTTTTAGGTGCTGGCCTACAGTCACAGTAGAAGCAAAATGGTAGTTTTGAGAATAAATTTACACAAGAAAAACTAATTGGTGGTGAATTAGGTGTATAAACAACTACTTTGCTGCATTGAACTCGTGGTCTTCAGTTCAAACACAGTTTTAATGCACTGCTTTAGTCTACAAAATATACATGTTCAGCATTTTTCTAGTGTGAAGTATTTTACTAGCTTTAAATCAGTTTTTGTGGACTAAAAAATAGAAGACTGGCATGAGTTTTGTCCTATAAATAGTAGAATATTACATGAAGACGGAATGTAAAATATTTTTCTGGAAAAGATGTATTCCATGTTAGTGGCTTTTTTCCTAATTATAGTAAGCACCAAGCATCCCAAAGCCCTAACAAAAACTAGGCCTATTATATTTAAAGAGGCAAATAACACAAGAATCATTCTGGAAGAGGTAGAGTGATTCTTCCTGAAAGGGTAAATACTCTGAAAAAACACTGTAGCCCTGCTGATTCTGTGTCAAGTGCTAAAGAATTTGGGAGCAATAGGTACAAGAAACTGCCATTATGGTCTGCGAGGGTTGCTGTTGATAAGTTGGTTTCCTCCAGAAGATGCTGTATTACTTTGCCTTTTGTGACCCAACAGTGTTCCCATCATATTTTTTCGTGGCACTGCTAACATTTATTGCTCCCTAGCTAAATAAAATGACAAGACAGAGCTGCATTTACTGTGAATTTTCTTGTGATTTTTTTTTTTTTTCACCTTCCTTTTATTGACTCAGGTTTTGCAGGTTTCTGGACAGTAGAGAAAAATGGAAGGGTTACTTTATGTGCAGCGCTCCTGTTACACATCCTGGCATGATGTATGCCTTTACTATTTATTTGTTACACTTGCTTCCAGATCCCTTCCAGCAGAACTCAGCTTATCTGTATTCTATATTTTTGCTTGAATTCTACATTTGGACGTGCTCTGCTTACATTTTATTTTTTGATGAGTTCTTCAATGTATTAAGTGTTATTCTGAATTTTGATCTTGACTTCTTCTGGACTGAAGGTGTTATGAACCCTACCTCCTTCCTTCACAAACATTTGTCTCTACTCAGATTTGTTCATGTGTACAGCCAGCTGCGAGATGGATTCTTGCAGTGTGCCATGTGAAATGGTGTTCCATTGACAGGGAGTTTTAGTAATCACTTTTAATTTGTGTGGCTCTTGTTTTTTTATGAAACTGCACCACTAAGCTGTGATTTCATATCAGTCCTTGCTGTCCCATGAAAACACCATGCTGAGGAGTTATTGTAAGCTTTACTGTAGCCAGTACAAATTGCCTGTTACTGGATTTTCCTTCTTTAGTAGGCTGGTTACAATATCAAAAGGCAATTTCATTGGTTTGACATTTTTATTATTTTCAGGCACTTAATCTTTCAGGTACTTAGGTGATGATTTAACTTGTTTCAGTATCTTCCTCAAGATAAAAGGGAGGTGGGTTGGTTTGCAGTTTCTGGAGTCAGAGTTGCTTTTCCTTTTGAAGTTGCATACTATTTTTGCCTCTCCACAGCCCTCTGGGAACTTTACCCTTCCTTCGTGCATTATTGAATATAATAGCTAATGTTTGGGGATGGCTTAAGGTAATTCCGTAAGTACTCTGCAGTGAACTTCATCATTCTCTATCAGACTGACTGTGTCTGGCCTCTTTTGATATTTTTTAGCCTATTCTTTTATATTTGGGCATAGAGTCCTGTCTTCTTGATAAAAAACACTTTAGAGTTTTTTTTTTTGCCTTTCTTTAGATGGAGACATTAAAAGAATATGAAGGAGGTACGGAATGCTTCAGCTTTCTCTTAACCATCTGTTATTTTCTCTCCTTTCCCATTAAATCCTAGAACTTCTGCTTCTCTTGGTCTCCCACTTACTTCTTCTGTATTTATAGATCCTTTTTCTACTGCCTTTTTATGCCTCTCATTAGTTGTTGATCTTTTTGTGTGTTGGCTCATCTGGATCATGCCCGAGATGTTTGTGCTATTCTTTTCTGCTTGTTCTTTGTTAAATCCTCTTGTTTCACCTTTTGTACAATCTTTTCTGGTAGTCAAAGCCTTTGAAGACTCCAGACGTAACACTGATAGTCTCCTACATTGTTTCCTGTATTCTCTCTGCACTGAACTAATCTGTTGCACTATTTTGTACAGGCTTTGTTGATAACTATCACTTTTCCCCAGCTCCTCAATCGTCTCTTCAAGAGATCTTGCAAATCATTTGGCTGCCTTTGCTGAAGTTGCTGCCTTGAATTCCACTTCTTCCTTTGTGCTTCTTTCACATCTTCCTTTTAATATGCCAGTGAATTCTCTTGACTTGTGACAGCACTTACATTAAATGTACTGCTGCCCTTAAAATCTCAGCTGATGCTTTCCTGTTAATCAGAATAAAATACAACTGCAGCATTAGTGCTGTCTTCCATGTCGGTACCTTTATCTTGGTAGCACAGCTCCGCCTTGAGGAAACACACCATGTTTCTTCCTCAAGGGAGCTGCATGAACAGATTTTTAAAAGAAGTATGCATGTGATGGCTAGGGCAGGGCTGGGGGAACCAAGACTGTATGTGTTTTTACTTGCTTTGTTAGGGAACATTTTCTGCCTTCATACAAGCTGCTTGCCTTTGCTGGGCTGTTGTTCCTGATTAATAATTAATCTGCTATAGTATGCACCTAACCTAATGTTTCAAGGGTTAATTCATCACTGCTTGGAAAGCTACTGAGAATTTTTGATAGAAAATGCTGTTGTAAATAAAAAGCAGTACTTATATCTTCAAGATATTTCTCATGTGATTAAAAAAGGGTATTAAAACCACTTACTTAAATAACAGTGAATTTTGGCGGGTTCTGCATACACATAAACAAGTCTCTTCTCTGTGAAAACCTCAGTGGTTTTGGTGCTTTTCTTACAGGCAGGGTTCTGAGAACAAGTGCATTTCAAGTAGAAGGACCTGCCTAGAACAAAATACCCTTTCAGTTAATATTTCATTCTGCTCTAGGGAGGGAATATCATGTCTGTAAACTTAGTGCTACATGTTGCTTTCTTGTCAAGAGACCATTTCCAAATAACATTTATGGCCTGATTGTCAGATAAGTTATAGATAGCACAGTAGAAATATTTAATGTATTAAGGGCAGGATTTTTAAGAGGGGTGAAATGGAAGCCAAATGGAATTTTAAATCCTTTTGGCTTGTCAATGGAATTTGTGCTTGTACAAGTTGGACGTTTTTGAAAATTGCACTCTAAATTGGTGACTAATAAAGATCTTCCCATGATAATGGCTTACAAGTTACCATTAATAATTCAGCTGAAGAGTGTTAGAGTCTGATTCAGTACCTCCTGAAAACGATGAAAAGTTTCTCTCATCGATTTTAGCGGCTTTGGATGCTGTTGTTAGGGTGCTCAGATGAAATAATGTGCTTTTGGGGGATAATTTTGCCCCTTCCAATGCACCTAGGTAGCCAGAGTTGACAATCATGAGTTACGGGAGAAAGAGATCATGGAGTCGTCTTTGATGCTGTTCATGTACAAATATTTACAAGGATGTATAAGATCCTGTTCCTCTGAGTGCAGAAAGAATGAGGCAAAGTGAGTTCCTTTCTGCCACCTTTTCACAGCAGAAGCTCAGTGGTGGATTTCCTCGGGAAGCGAAGCAGGAGGTGGGCTATGTGGCCGCTGTTACTGCTGTGCAGCGTGGGTTCTGCATCAGGCAGCACAGCAGCAGTGCCTTGCCCGTGCCCTTGCCCGTGCCCTTGCCCGTGCCCGTGCCCTTGCCCTTGCCCTTGCCCTTGCCCTTGCCTTCCCTCCAGCAGTGCACAGGCACAGTTGATGCCGCAGCCCTTGCTGCTGCGCACCACTGAGGAGCTGCCTGTTTTCATCATCCCTTCTCTTTCTTTGTTTACTACTTCTCTTTCATTTTAGTGCTCTCTTTTTATTCTCAAAATATATCTAGATGAAGCCTTTCCCCATAAACTATTTGAATTCCTTAACAGTCTTGATATTGCTTTGGATGGAAATGTGTCTTTTACAGCTGTTTTAATATAGGAAGTCAATTAAACCTACTGGTTTTATCCAGTCAAATTTTCAAGCATCCCAAAAGCACAGCACTGTCTTTGGATAATCTGTATAGAAGTATAAAAAATAGAAGCCACATGTGTATATTTGTGGGGGACATAAAATCTATAAAGGAACAAAAGTGCATCACTGGTATTGTTAATAAAGCAGATAAAGTGTTTGGAGCTTTTTAGGAAGATGTGGAATTTTTGTTGTCAATATCTGTGAAAAGAGTTTGGTTAATTAAAACTAAGAGTTGTCACTGAGATGTGAGCTGATAGATCTAGATCCTTCTGCAGTGGAGAGAGAGATTATTTGAAATGCAAATACAGAGGTACTGGTGTTGAACTGGAAGTCATTTGGAAGTATTTTTGTCTTCTCACAACACCACTTTGTGCCTGTTAGCAGTCTGCCTCTTTGCAGCAGCAATGGGTGTACAGCACTGATGTCTTTTCATATTGAATAAAATCCTGCTTCAGACATGACCCTGCCTAAATTTGTCTGTGGAATGGTGTATTGCCCACTGAAGGATGCTTGGAGAAGTAGGAGTGAACGCTTCTGGGTGCATACGTTAGTGTTTAGTTCCTATGTGAATGCCTTTATTTCAATAAAGGCAGGGAAAGGCTTTTTCAACCTGTTACCCTATATGACTTCTGGCCTCAGAACTTTCCTGTGATTCAGCCTTTTTTTTCCCCTCTATTTTTCTCCCCCTGATTTCTGTGTAAGTATGATGAAAGAAATATGAGGTTGGAGGAATTTCTGGTGTCCATTCTGGTTTTAAACTTATGACTTCTGGAAGAAAATTGTAGCCCTAAAAGCTTTGCTATTTGAGGGAAAGGTATACAGAAGGAAAAGCCATAGGATGACTGTAAGTGTTGAACAATAAAACTGGAACAAAAAGCTTTCTATAAATAGCAGCATGGTCCCAGTTCAGTGAAGTACTTAAGCATATGCCTAAATCCCTCCTTGTTCAACAAAGCACTTACATGTGCATTTGAGTTCTGCTGAAATAAAGCATTAAACATCAGGCGTAAGTACTTTGTTGAATTAGGGACCGTATCTGCTCAGAAAGACCTGGAGTGAAAGATGACTTTCTTCATGGGAAAACAGTATGCTGTAAGCCTTTGTGCAGTAATGTTTTCTAAGAAATTTCTGACATTGTGAGCTGACCAATTAACTTGGAGAACTATTGGACATTAAGGTATTAGAGAGGAATTGTGTTCTGATATTCCAAAAATCGTGTTCTTTTGGTGTTTGCAAATTGGTCAGACTTAATGATAACTGCTGCCTTTGTAACAGTAGGACCTGCATTGTCTGCTAAAGTGAATCTCCAATTTCTTAGTCGAACTAATAGGCTGAGGATTTTCCTCATGACATCATTGAAGCAGTCTGTACTCGGGAATTCAAAGTATGAGCTTCTTGATCCAGGTTCCCCAGTTCCACTGTGAAGAAGTTTTCAAATATATGTAAAGACCATTTTGGTTCTCAGTTTTTGAGTTACCTACATAAGATATCTTACAGAGGCATCTTAAAATGCGATCTAGTATTAGTCACTTTTAAAACTACTCTACAGAGATCTTAACCATTGACAGCTATTTTTAGTCCTCGTGTCTCTGAAAAGTCTCCACACAATGTTACCAGTGGTTGTGGTGGCTGGTTGCACCAGTCAGAAGGTGATACCTAAAAAGGGGGAGTCTTGATCAGGCTAAAATAATGAAAATACAACTCATCCTACTTTTCTATAATATGGATGTATACAGCTAACTGGGCACTTTTTTTCATTTGTAGGAATATAAAGGTTACAAATCTTACTTTTTCCATTGGGATGGAAACTTCAGTGTGTCACTCCCTCATCAGGGATTCTGAGTTACAGACTTGGCTTTGAGAAACCTGCTTCAAGTCCCAGGTCTGATTGACAGCACAGCTTTCACATCTCTGATCACTCAAAATTAATCAGACCCAGGATTCCCTAGATGCATTTCAGTAGATTAGTTATGAGAGTCACTGTCACAGCTAGAAGGTTTTAAAAGATTTTTCTTTCCAATGGAAATCTGAGTGAAGGAGGTAAGTAGCCTGTTGGACTTTCGATACAGCGAAATTTTGACCAAAAAATGTTCTAATGTTTTAATGAAACAGAATTAGCATGGTGATTTGTTGGACATATATGTGTGGGAAGTGGATGTAGAAGACCATGTCTTTGAAATACTAGGACTCCTTAAAAAGAAATCTGTACAGCCCACGTCCTACCTAGTGCTAATTGCCTGTCAGTCACAGTGCTAGAGCACACCAGTGGCCTTTTCTTTGTTTAATTCACTGGTTTTCTGTGGAGCAAATCTGTATGCCTGTTTTATGTTTGTGCATTAAGTCCCTCTCAGGGAAAAGCACACTGGTTAAGAATGCTAAATTCAAATAGTACACACTTGAGCTGATTAAAGAAATTCTAATCTGGATCTTCACATAGGAAGTTATAAAGGAGTTTCATAATTTAAACCAGATCAAGTCTATAAGGTCATAATAAGTTCATGTAAATCTCCCCAGTGGAATATAGTTGAAATATTTCAATCGTGTAATTAAAACCACCCCTCTGTAAATATTTGAGTGAAAGTCGCTTGTTGCTTTAGATTATAATTGATTGGAGCAGCTAATAGCTTTGAAGAAGTGCCGCCTTGACCTGATTCAAAGGTCAAGTGCTACGAATTTGGGCTAATGTCACAGTGTTCTCCTACTGCATGTGCTGCCTTTGGCACCCTAAGTTCTAGAAAATGAGCTTTGTCTGGTTTAAACTTCATACTGTGTGAATGGCAGTTTCTGTAGCAAGGATCAAAATACCTGTTAGAAACAGGATCAAAATATGAAAATGTAGAATGACATAGAACTCATGCTGAAATTAATGGTGTTGTGCTGGGTGACGTAATTAAGCAGACTGGTAGATAAGAAACTAATGAGCGGATCTTTGTGAAATATGCAGACTGAATAACTTCCAGTAAGATATTGTTGGGGAAATGACAGATCAGATTGGAAGTAAACCTTTTGATGATCTAATGTTGAAGTGGACATGTAATGAAGCAAACCTGCAAACCCTATCCTCTTCAAAATAACAAAAAGAAGTTCAGTGGTTTAATGAAATGTTCAGGAGCTGTTTTGTTAAGGTAGTGTGGCAAAGAAATTTGTTCATTATTTGCTCTATTGATAGTGCCAGAGACACTTAAATCTTGCCTCCAGGAGAATTAAAAATATTTTAAAGCTATACCTCCAGTACCACTACTAATTTTAATGATCAAAATCTTACAGTTTTTGATTAGGAAAAAAAAAAATTGAAGAATCTGAATTGCCTTCTATTGTTATTAGAAAATAAATCAATTTTTCTGAGATAGGATTTTGGTGTGTGAGGATATTGTGAGTAAAGTTGAACAAAATGATAATGACTATTAAATATTTTTGTTAACGAAATAAAGGAAAAGATAGTGGGGAAATCTGAACACTCATTATTTCTTTTGCAATCCCTTCTGTGTGTTTCTCCACAGAGAGTTTTCAGCAGACTGTAACCTAGGCAGAGCTTCATCAGCTGGATGCATTCTTCTCTCTCCCTTCCTCCACCTCCTTGGGAAATTGAAATCAAATTGCATTGTGCGGCAGATTAGTAGTGAGTTGAGTAATCAACTTACAGAGGCAGTGATGACCTGGAAGCTTGGTTGTAAGTTCCCTCCCTCCTCCAGTTCAGTAGTGTGGCTTTTTTCATAGATGCTTCCTTTCTGTTTGAGATGACCAACCAGGGAACGTGGGAGCACACGGAGAAGTATATGCATAGGAATATGAGAGTAAGAAAGATAAGGGGGAAAACAATGTACCTATCAGCTCAGAGCAATTTATATTCTCATTCCAAATTCTTCTGAAAGGAAAGGCAGGTTTCCTTCAGCTATGTTCATGTGTCAGCTTCTGTGTGGCTGTGATGGTCTCATGCTTTAACAGGATGGGACTGATGGCATCGTTTTGTGTTCACTTTTCTCCTTCTTACACAATGGGATTGTAGATGTTCGAAGGTACAGTAGTGGTGGTCAAAATATCTTTGTTCTGAGAAAATCAGCATATTTTAGGTTGTGGATTTTTTAATCTTTTTTTTTTTTTTTTTTTTTTTTTTTTTTTTTTTTTTTTTTTTGTTCAGTCTGTTATCAGAGACCCTTTATAGCACTGTGAGGGCTGGTAGAAATTGAAGTTCTTTGCAAATTAGTCCAACTGTGGTAATCTTTCCTGCATTCATGGAAATAACAAAACACTCTTTGTTATTTATATGAATAGCTGTTTGAGATCATTATAAGGTAAAGGCTTATATATAAAGGCAACAGAAATTAAAAGCATACTTCAAAGGATGCTTATTAATATATGCAATAATATCTCAGCTTTCTGAGGGACAAGTAACTTCATGTATGCAGAACTAGGAATTAGAAGGGACTTCAGTGAAGTGCTTCCTATCCATAAATGTTTGTGAAACCCTGCCCAACTATAAATAGTAAGGAAGGCTGCAGGCTGATGATTTGATCTTTCTTAGAAGACACCAGCTTCAGTGAGGATGGTGCTAGAATTCTGTCGCAAGTGGGGCACCAAAGGGGCATGCTTTTTATAGATCAGTGTTTGGCTGTGGTGATAGAAACACGTTATTAAATTAATGAATGTAATTTTCTATTTCTGGTACAGTTTTTCTCTATGCATCATCTCTGTAATATTTGATCATTTCCTTACAAGTTGTGGTTTATGAAGTTAGATAATAACTGCAAAAAAGACCTTTCATTTCTTTTTTGACTCTCCTTTAAAAAGAAACCAAACAAACCTAAAACAACACCCCCCCTTCATAATTGTTCTGAAAAAAAACAAAACAAAACAAAACAAAACAAAACAAAAACCAAAAAAAAAAACCAAAAAACAAACAATGCCCCAAGTGTTACCTCCGAAAAGAAACAACCCTTGAGTTTATCTTTTGCCTACTTCCGCCTTTTAGGAAGGAGTGACCTGATTAGGATTTTTTCAATTTCTTGGTAATAACACCTGCAAGATAATTCTGGGGCTGCTTTCAAAGCCCTTTCTCCACTATAGTAGTCGGCATGAATGCAGATGCATGAAATTCCTAGTGTGTAACATTGGCCCTTTTAATGTTCCATTGAAAGTGTAAAACAGCATTTAAACTCACAGAGCAGGGGTTGCATAGAAAGTCGAGTATCCAGTTACCAGCAGGTTTACAGAGAACCATTTAATGAACTTGAGAAGAGTGACTGAACATGAAGAAAGTATATACAAAGTTTAAACCTTGATTCAGTCTGTGGTGCTGTTTTTCTGGAATAGATTACAGAAATCAAGTAGTAGCATTCAGTATTTTTCCATGGCTTCTTTTTTTTTTTTTTTTCTAAGAGCTCTTTCCTTTAGGAATTAAATCCGGGTTGTGTTAGATAAGCTCAAATTTAATATCAAAGCACCATGACTAAGGCATTCTTGTCAGCTATGCTATATTGAATTCTAGTGTAGTTATGGTGAATAGAAACTAGGGTTAGAATAAATCCTCCAAACAAGAATTCTAACTGGAGACTTAAACATAAGAAGATTCACCTTTGCTGGTAGGCTAATTTTAAAAAACTATTTGATATATGCAAAAGACATTTTAAGGAATAGCAAGGTTATAATACCAGGTAGTTCCAGATTACTACATTTTATAATCTCTATTCCCCATGCTCATTCTCAAGAGAGAAGGGGACGCTGCCTGAATTAGTTAAATAACTAATGACAGAGTTCAGTGTATTGTGTGTTTTCACCATGAAAAGTTTTTGTGGAGTGGATGAAGGCATAAGAAATTATTTACATTCCCAGGGCTCTTTCAGAAGAGCATGCAGGGAAATCCTTGAGTGGATATGAAGTTAGACTCAGATGAAAGTGTGTTTAGTGATTGCATTTCTTAGAATCCAGCTTTATTTCCCCTGCCTTGCAATAACAGAAGCTGGAAGAGAATTAGCCTTTAGAAAGTTAAGGGTGAATAGGCCACAGGAGCTGACAGTATTGCTACCTAAGGCCACCGAGCCAGGGCAAGCAGAAGAAATGCCAGGAGAAAGCTTGTGGTGTAAGGTGAGTGAAAATGTTTGGGTTTATATCTCAACTCAGACAAAAGTTAGCCCAATTACTTCAAGTATTGGAGAAAACCAAAAATAAGGCCGTGGATGTTGAAAAACTTCTGAAAATGTTCGTATTGAATCATCACTGTTAATTCTGAGGAGAGCAAGAGGAAAAGGCAGCTGATGAGGCAAACCCTTCACTGGCCATTGTGCCTAAAACTCCACAAAACCCTGCACAGAATGAGGGGACAGAGGCAGTGGTTTATCTACATTTTTTCTGGTGTTTTTTTTTTTTTTTACTCCTGTGGAACTCAAGATGGGCAGGTGCATAAGTGTCCTGTGTGGGAAAAATGGCAAACGGCCCCGAAATCTGTGTATTGCACCCACTATCCCGTCTGCACATCTAGACTTACTTCAGGGATGGTTTTCCATTTCTGTAGACTGCAGGCAAAATGCAGATAAAAGCAAATTCACAACTGCATTTGAATCAGGTGGGCATGCTCACTCTTGAGATGTTTCCTTCCTGGTTATCTGCTTTTGCATTTCTGAGACTTTGGTGGTTTATTTCAGTAGAAGTGTTTTGGGAGTCTAATAGTTGATGAACTTTCTCACGTAGCCATCAGTGGGCCCGCAGAAGGTGAATACGCAGCATAAGTTGAAAATCTACTACCACACTGTTACATTAGAGAAATTAAAAGTAATATGGATCAGTGATACCTTTTACAGATAATTCGTGCATAAAATACACAACAGGCAAAATACTCCCCTGTAAATAAGTGCTGTTACCAAGGGCAATAATACTGCTAAGCAGAGACATTTGTAGTGTGTACTTTTAGTTTCAAATGTTCTTTAGGAAACATCAGTGTTATTCTCTTGCCTTCCTTAATGATGACATGAGCTTTTGTAGTTCCTATCTAGAAGCAGAGAAGAACACAGTTATTCAAGAATAGTGAAGTAGAAACACAGCAATTAAGGCTGAAGGCATTTCTGAGCTGCTAAATATATTAAAATGTATTAAATATAATAAATATATTAAAAAATAATTGTGCATACACCTTAGTTCTAATCGTAATCTAATTTTTGAGTCATTCATATGGGCAGCCTGTTTGTCCTTCCTTAACAGCTCTTACAAGAAAGAAACACTCCTTTCCATTTCTGCCTTTCAGCTTGCATTAAGCACCTTGAATTTTCAGTGAACTTCCTCTTTATTTAGCTGTTTTGAAAGACGAGCTGCAAACATTTAGAAAATGTAATTATAGAGACATTTCATTGCTGTATAAACAAATGCTTTTGAACGTAGACACAACAATTCTCCATGGAGTCACTCGGTTGTGTGTGTTAACTACAAAAGTCATTTTCTGCGAAGTAAATGTAAGTGGCTGGGAAGTGCAACTGGTACAAACTTAGCATTGCTTCAGAGATCGATATAAATCTGTCAGTGACTTTTGGCAGCGACTGTAACCTCACTTTTGCTTAGTACTGCTCTAGTCACATCGTTAACCCCATTTAAGTGATTCAAAATGTTTCATAGCATCATGGCAAAGTGTAGTTTTAAAGTAAATGGTGTGAATGAGAATGATGACTTCTGTGAGCAGAGAGGATAAACCTTTATGAATGTATTCAAACAAGTCAAAAACCTTAGGAATTGCATTTGGCAGGGCTGTGCTTTTTGAAGAGTTACAGTGTATTAATTACTGACATTTCATACATGAAAGGATTAGGAAAGCCTAAAACCTGTTGTGTTTTGTCTCTCTCTTAGGTGATTTTTCTGTTTGATCTCTTTTTCTGGGCTCTTTGATTTGGCAAAGATAAGTGTCCATGTGTACAAACACAACATCACTTAATTACAACTCTGAGTAAATGATGAATGTGTGCATGTACATAAACACACACATGCTGTCCTCAGTATCAATTAATTACTACCCAGAGCAAACAGTCGTTCTGTTCTCTGTATCCTGGGGAACAAAAGGAATGTTTTCTTCCTGTTATTTGTTTTAGGGGCAGTAGGCTAAATATTTATCTGAAAGATGTCATTTCATATCTGACTACTGAATTGATCAAAGAAACATAATAAAAGTGACTGGAAAAATCAGAAATACATGACACGTTCTGGACATTTAAATATTTTGTACAGAAAGAGATTGTTTTTTGTGTATTCCTTGCAGCTTGCTAATAGGCTTGATGTTTACATATACAGCATGATAATTTGATCTGGCCTATATGCAAAGAACAATATAGGCTATACTTGTATAGCATGTGGACACATATATGTGCATAGATTTCTGTTTCCTTTATTTATTTGGGGTTTTTTTATATTTTACAAAGGTGTTAATAGTAAAGATAAAGATAATCCAGCGCTTGTGAATTGGAATTAGCAGAGTGCCTTGGCTGCAAAAAAATAATGTTTAAAATTTTTAAAAACTTAGTTTTTCCTCGTGGCTTTCTTTTGCTTTCAGTATGCCTACACTGATTGCCTTTAAGAATTAAGACAAATTAATGCAGTATAAAGTGGTACAAAGGCTGAATTTCCCACTAGTTCATAAAAGAAATTTATAGCAGGCTTGTCTGTTTCCCAGTTCTTAAGGTGTTACTTTTAGAAATGGCTTATTTATCTTATTAATATTTATCTTAATCTTAATTGGATCTTTATAACTGGTTGTAGGAAATGAGGCTTGAACATATTAGATAAAATATACTCTCAGAAAAGTTATAAGCTGACCACAGAATCGAACACTTTTCTCCCTTTGATATCAACTCCCCAGGAAGCTGACAGCTCAACAGCCTCCTAACAAGGCACCGTTGTTTTTTTTGTATCTGTCTGTGTGTCTAGCCACAATCAGGGTGCTGATTCAGCTTCTCCTGAATGTTGTTTGGACCATTCAAGTGGGTAAAGAGACCTCGGCCCATTTACCAGTAAATAGATGTTTAGAGAGCTAAAGATAAGATTAGAAAGTTATCACTAATTGGCATCCTGTTGGTTGGCTCAGCAAGAGACTGCCGAGACAGAAATAATATTCATGCAGTGCCTGGGTACCACTGTAATAAAAATGAATAATGACTGAGCTGCTTTCTCATCCTTGGAAGTGGTCCTTCCACTCCTGGGTTGGAGGCATGTTTATGTAACAGCTGCCCTCTGGGGTATACCTCTTCTGTAAGTAAGTAATAGACTTCAAGCTGCATAACCTTTTATCCTTGCTGAAATATTAATTATTTTCAACATTCCAAACTATGCACAAAGTACAAAAGCTAATTGTTGAGGAAGGGAGGAGACTGTAAGGGAAGACCTATAGAAGTCCCTATACAAAGCAAACACTACAATTTTGGTTATTTTCTTGTCTCTCTCAACTATTTTCTTGGTCTGTGCTTTCCTGTACACCTAGGTAAGAGCTTTGATGGCCACAAGGCCGGGGAATCAATTGCCCAGATTTTCCCAGAGGAAGCTGCCAAGTCTTACTATGTTGCCCTTTCAGCTTTTAGTAACAGCAGTACCTAAAAATGAAAGCCCTTTGCCTTATTTATCCCTGCTGCAGTTTTGGCCTTGGCTTAGGGAAGGTGAACACCTGAGTCCTGAAGGATATCTCTGAGCTGTGCCTGCCAGTGTAGGTGCCAACTGGTGCTGGTGCTCTTATGCTGATCACATGGGCACCTATACCCCAAGAATCTTATCTGATGATCTCACCCTGCTGTAAGGAGCACACTTGCTTTCCACGCTGGACTAAGATCACTGTGAATTATTGCTGAGCTAAAGTTGGTAAATTTTGTTTGCTTTCATACTCCTCCTGTTGGAACCAAACATTTTGTAAGAAACAAAATGAGAATTGCACCGGAAGAGCAATTACAGAATTGTTGGCCAAACAATCTATAAGGCTTTGAATTTCAGACTAAAATATTTGGCAGCTCGATTAAAACAAAGCGTTTCCCAGATTTTCTTAAAATTAGGTGAATTTTGAAATGAAAACATAATATTATAAAAATATTTTACCATGAAACATTAAATTTTCCAAAAACTAAATATTTCACTTTGATTGCAAAATGAGATGTTTTGTGCTCTGAAACTTTGCTCTCACATTTTTTCCAGCCTAGCCTCTTGGTCAAATACAACTTCAAATAATAATTAGTTTTAGTCATGACTTCTTTCTCCTACTCCTGCACTCCCCAACTATCCCCAAGACAAACTTAATTTTTCCTGCAGTTTGCTGACTGTATTATTACTGATCCCATTGGCTTCTGCAAAATGTTTCTCTGCTAACTGAATGTTGTTTGGAGGAGTGACACGCTCTTTGCTGAGGTTTTCAATCGACTGCAGTTTGACTGACTGCACAAAAAACTCAGTTTGTTTTCTTCCAGAATGTCTGCATGATAAATGGTGTGGACAAGCCCCTCCCTAAGTACTGAAAGTAAGAGAAGCTAAGATGTCTGTATTCATTTGTTCATATTCTAATTCTCAAAATGGATTAAAAATCTAAAGGATGTATTATTTTTAGGCTCATGAAGAAATGCACACGTACATAATTCAGAGTAGGGTAGAACCATGCTCTGTGCCAGTGGCTTTCATCTAAAATAAATGTGGCTATTTCTTCATTCCGGGCATTTCCCACCCTCTGATTGTTACAGGAGCTGGATGTGCTATTATGTGATATGTGTAGTAAAAGCAACATTGGTGCTTTTATCTGATAAGTAATCTAAGAGCTTTTTTAATTTGTTTTGCTGTAGTGGTTAGAAATTATTCTGTTGCAGATGTGGATAAAAAGTCTTTAACTTTGGAAGAAATACTTAATGAAGAGTTGCTGAAATTAAATTTCAGGCTGGGAGTTATCAGTGTGGAGGATGAGAAAAGGTGTGAGAGAAAGCTGTTAGTCATTCCTCCTGTACAATAGTGACTCTGTTGCTCAGTGGCATCTCCTGTCATTTGCTCTGAAAGCTTCTGTGTATCTGTTAATCATCGTTCCTGGGTTTAAATGCAAAGTCTCTCTGCTTTGATCTTCTAGCTCTCCCGCAGCCCTGCCTAATGTAGCTGCTAGGCAGGCTTTTTGCAGGCCGAATATTATTTCTCAAAAATTCCAGAGAAAATGTCTGCCCACAAATTCCTTATTTGCATATTCATCTAGGCATGTTCCTGGCTCAGGCTTGGCTGCTTTTTTTTTTTCCTTCCATTAAAATCTTCTGCTGAGCAGTGAGCTCATTGCAGCATTTTTCCTCTCTCCATTTCTTCTGGAGAAGAATCGCCTGTGTAAATCACTGAAATGGCATCACTGATTGCCACAGTCTTGTAATGGAGCTGGAACTCTAACATTGATTCATCTTTGGATCTGCTCGAGGTCTCAAAATATGAAGGAAAGGAGAAATACTTTGAATCGTACAGAGAAAGTTCTGCTGTGAATTCTGAATGCTACTTGAAGTCCACTGACTAGCTATTGTAGATGATCAGTATTGCCTATCATGATTTTTATCCATCTATCCAATTAACTTTGTCTCCCAGTGATGCATGGGAAAAATGAGACCAATGTTTTGCTGGTACATTCAGACCCGACAGGTATGTCTTACCAATATCCAAAAGAAAAATTTTTTTTTTTTTCCCCAAATTTGAACTCTCACAAGAACTGCAAGAAATAAATGACTTATGTACAAGATTGAATTAGACTTTTTTTCCAGTAAATGCTTTCCAAACACCTGTGAGCCTAACAGAGAGGAGGAACGAACACCAGCTCGCTCTGGTAGTCCTCAGAATCCTCTGATAATCCTCAAAATGTTACAGTAAAATGCCCGTCTATGTCAGAAGGCAATAACAAACAAAGAGATTAGGGCAAATGTGTTGCCACGAGGGCAGTGTAGCAAGGACTGTGATTTTCACAAACCTTGTACTCAAAACAGTGAAAATGGTAGCTGTCAGAAAAAAATTACTGACACAACTGTGTGGTGGGTAGTGTCTGCTGAAACGACAGTCATGTTAGCTCTAATAGATGCTAATACACTTCTAGTTTTGTAAGCTTTTGAAATAACCCTCGAATGTGCCACATGTTTGGAAGTAAGTCATCTCTAAAGCAGAACACCTACAAGACAGATCTAAAGACCTAAAATTCTCCTAAGAGCTATAACCAACATCCTTTACTTACTCTCCAAATTTTTTTACAAACTGGAAATGTATTCCCCCATATTCCTCTGCCTGCTAACTGAAAAGAATCCAAACTTCCACTGCCAATAAAGGAGAGAGAGTGGAACTGGATATGAGGCAAACAAAAATGTTTTGGTGAAATAGGATTAGTTCTTAAATCTCGAAAAAGCTTGTGGAGTCATGCAAAACAGAAAAGAGAGGTTTAGCCTACATAGAAACAGAATCACGAGTGCAATATCATTCAGACTTTCACTCATGTGACGTTTGGTTGTTGTTGGAGACAAATCTTTGAGAAAAAAAGTACAGTAGTTTTTATAGATAAGGAGCTCAATTTCCTTTAGCTTTTTGCAGTACCCGAAATACAGTTATTGCAGGGGGATGAGGTGGGAATACGGCAAACACTCTTCTAATTTGGCTGCATTTCTGTTTTCTTTAAACAGTGAGCTCTGGTTTTTTATTTAGGGTAATGTGTTTTGATTTGTGGGCTGTAACACCGGGTGCAGGATGAGTTTCACAAGTCGTTACAAGAGAATGACAAGGCTCGGGGAAAATTGTGGAGACCTGCCGTAGCAAGAAAGCAGTTAGAAAAGTCTGATCCTGGGGGTAGTGGCAGAGAGAAAGAGATTTATTTTTTTGTCTGTAGGAACTGCACAGTCACTTCCTTCAGTTTCTTGCAGACCTCTTTGAATAATTGTCCCCATCCACAGTGCGAATTGAAGGTTAGAGTCTTCATGGCCATCATCACCTGCAGAATGCTTTGTGTTTAGTATGCTCTGCACAAGAAAGCCTGGAGGACGGAGGATGCTTCCTGGGGCTCAGCTCTTCTTGATTGCTTCATTCTCCCAAGGAACGCTGTTTGCATTTGGGCTGCAGGAATATTTTGCGTTGGCAGGTTGCTTGTTAGTTTTCTCTGTGTTTTAAAAACCTGGGGCTTGCCTGGAATGAAGTTGACTGCTTCAGCTCACTCAAAGGAGGCATGAAAAAATTAACATTCTGTCTCCTGGCGTAATGCTGCATCTTGAAATCCCTCAACACGAGACAGAGATTGTCAGTCGTGTTGGAACTGGACTAGAAAATGCATTCAAATATGGTAGAAGTTTGAAGGAGTTCAAGTGGCAAATCCATGAAAAGGCTCCTTTAGAAAGAAAATTCTCTCTGTGCTGCCTAGAGTGCCCCTTTGCTGATGCTTGTGGCAGTTTTTGAAGGGACACACATTATGTATGAGGTCAAAGATCAGATAAAACCTGAGGTCAGTGTTACAGGTGTCAGAACAAGCATTTTGTTCCCTTAGCACTTATTTACACTTAACTTTTTTCAGCATAACCTGCCCATCCACTCTGCACAAGCAGGGTTTGCATGCTGTGACCCATTCACCTCTTCAGCACTATTCTGGAAAGATCCCTTTACATGAATTGATTGGAGTACTCTGAGATCTTTCAGATGTGGTAGTTCTAACTATATTTTCTGGTGCACACTCTTCTTCAGTCTCTTGTCTCTGTAAAGAGAGTTGAGCTATGGTGGGCATATTTTGCTCTTTTTATTGTCTTGGTTCGAAGTGTGAGAGACTGAAGAGCATTCTGGTCAAAACATGTCTCAGATTGGGTTCATAAGACAGGAAAAATGTGGGACTAGTGAAGAAAATTAAGTCAAGAGCATCTGAAACTCATTTTAAATTCTCCCATTAGCATCAGCATCACCATTGAGAAAAGGATGTTTATAAGTTGCTGTGTGTGGCTTTTGTAATTAGAATTACTTTTAGTAGATAGGAAACCATCGTTCTTGGCAACCCTTCTTCAATCCAGGAAAAAAAAGTAAACTCCCTAAATCACACTGTCCCGTAAAACAAATTATGTATTAACCCTGGAATGAAAAAATGCTAATACTTCCCAGCTTCCTAGGTACTCTTCCATAAGAGTCTGTCATCCTTCTGGTGAGCAGGGAGATCAGTCATGATGCTTCCTCTCCTTTGCCTAATAGGTTGTACTTGGCTTTTCAGTCCACTTCCAGTTTGACGAAAGCCCCTGTTACAAAAAGTACTCCCTGTGTGCCTTCTCCTGCACCCAGACACAGTTTGCACTTGCACTACCAAGGAGTTGACATGAGGACTTTTTATCCACACTCATTAGCGTGAAGGAAATAATATTCTGACGGGAATGTGACTTATTTAGTTTTTCCTAGTGCCCTGTACCATGTTCTCCTAAACTAGGTGCAGCTCCTACACACAGCTTCTTGTCGTTTTCTAGTTACTCGTAATAATCTCTGCTGCCTTGCCTTTGCCTTTGATGCTAAAGTAGCACCTGGCCTGTAGTGGATAGAAGGTAATGCCTTCTGAAATGTACTCCCAGCAGTTTTTCTATCGGAAGCAATGAAAGTTAACAGTCTTCTGAAACACGAGGTAGCTTCCAGGTGATTTTGAATGCAGCCCAGGGAATGAGACTTATTATCCAATAGCTTATATTTCACCGCTATAATTTTTGTCACATCTACTTTTTAGGAGACATATTTTCAGTTCTTTCTTTCAGTAGAAATAAAATACGAATACAAAATAAATTGAATACTAAGTGGATTGAGGCAGTATGGTTGAAGGGGAAAAAATATATTTTCTCTTGTTAATAGTTCCTACAGAAAAGTAAGCCAGCTTAGAGGAAATCAGTGTTGTGTTGTGCTAAATGAAAGTTTTATTTAAAGGAAGTAATGCCACCAGCTATAAATCGCTTGGTGACTCTGCCTTGAACATTTTTCTCTTTGGGTAGACATGACTGACTCCTAAAGGCAGGAAAGGTTTATTTGCATTGATCCCATAGTACTGACCTCAGGCTAATGGCCATCAGCTCTGAGTTTAATAATGTTTATTTGGATGAATTTCACATGATTGATGTGAAACTTTTTTGTACCTTAAAAATATTGAAGCTTTTCCTACTCTTCATATGAAGAACAAATGGAATTTAATCTTTTTTATTAGCTCCAGCCAGAAGCTCCAGTCAAAATGCCTTTTTTTTTTTTTTTTTTTGTGAAGTAGCCTCATATTTCAAGCATGAGTTGCCCAATCTTGCCAGCCCTGGAGACCAGCTCTGGCTCACTCTGGCTCAGCAGTTCTCCAACAAACACAGCTTCTGAGGTGGTGTACAGGGCAGTGGCACCAATATTTTCAGCTTGTCTTGAGCTGTGCACAGATGCTGAAGGAGAAGGCACTCCAGGACATGTCTGTCCCCTTCCCTGGTCTTTTTCCTTCCTCCTCTGCCTGTACCAGTGGCCACAGGTTGATGCTGAGCTTCAGACACACAGGTGGAGGTGTTTGACTGCACAAGAGCTCAAGCCCCAACAGCTGCTTCCTCACTGCTCTGGAGTGACTCAAAATACGTTTCACCTGACTCTCAGGCCCACAGCAGGACCATGCTGTGCACTCAGCTGACCCTATTAGTTGAAAATGGAGAACATTAAAAAAAAAAAAGGAACAGTAATTAAGACATTGTAAATTAAGTTTTTCTACTCAGCAAATGAGAAATTGAGCATGGCCAGCAATATGAGCAGAGGGGAGGACAGCTGCAGGCAGAGATGCAGCAATGAAGTTTCATGTACGCCCCTGAAACTTCTGTTACAGTGGCCTGGAAGCAGGAGATGCTCTCTGGTACGTCCTTTCAGTGAGGAAACAGGGTATGGTTAGAGAGACAAACATTTTCAGCCCCACAAAGATGTCAGCCAGGGCTCTGAGAACCTGGAGGAACCACACACCAAAGCAGAGAGTATGTTGAGATTTGCCTGTAGTTCCCCAGAGTAGTAGTGTTAGTCATTTTAACCTAGTGAGGAGAGACTAGCCCAGTGACCTGTTGAGGCCTATCAAATGAGTAAATGGTCAGAACATAGAAAAGTAACTTTAAAAAAACAGCACAGAACAACTGAGGTAGCATTTGTCAGGACGTGCTTTAAAGTTTAGAGCTGCCTTCACTAATACATGAACAAGTGGTTATTAATAGTTGCTTGTAGCTGGCTTCTTAGGTAAAAAAGTGTCATGAAAAATCAAAACAGTCTGAAATTACTCAAATCAAAATGCTAAAAGATGATTGTGTTTCACTGAAGGATTGAGAACAGGTAATGGGGCTGGTTGGTTTCTGCTCATTACTACATAATGTAGAAGTTTTTGGGTGTTTTTCTTTTTTTTTCAAACATAGGTATTTTTTATTTTGAATGGTTATGGATTTCTCAAAAAATCTCTAATCTAGGACCCTTGCAGGTATTCTCTAGCACTTGTATTTATATAAAAACAATTAATTAAATGGATACTGTTGGTGACAAAAGTGATACATTGCTATTTTATATGTTGTGTCTTTTAGCATGTTGCTGTAAACCAGTTTATCCAAATATTTTCTTGAAAAGCCTAAAAGAGCACGTAATATTTGACTATTAGTGCAAATGAATATAATTTAATTTGAGTTAATAGTATGTCATTCATGCTTAAATTAGCCCATGTTTCATGATGATAACTCAAAATTGACTGTTGGTGTCATTTCTGGAAAGCAGAATTAATACTTCAGGAATCTTGCTTGCGACGAGCAAGAGCCTAGGCAGAAATACACAGAAAAGCCTTTTTCCCTCTCTTGCCTCCTTCCCCCTTCTCTTTTGTGCTTTCCCCCACTCACCTCATGGCATCACACAGGACATGGGATTTCAGCCTGTGCAAGCTGCTGTACAGTCTGTGAGAAGTTGATCTCCCTGTGGGGGAATGCTACTATATTAGAAAAGGCTGCTTTGGAATGGCTTGTCTATTGAAAAGTGATCTTAATGAATATATTGTTTTAATGCCTCAGCTTACTGTACAATATCCTCAAAAACTGTTGAAAGCTCACTTAATTTGCTGACCAAACATCTGTGTGCTAGTTACAACAGCCTTTACTGGGGCATACTGGTATTTCTAGCTGCAAAAGCTCCTGGCTCTTTTTAAACCCCTGGTGAGGTTTGAAATCTGTCTGATGGAACTGTGAACAGACACGTGTGTGGCCAAAGCTTCCCTTTAGAGGGGTTCCATCACCTCCTGCTTCTTGTTTTGCTGATCAGAGGTCTTAAATGAACTTTTCTGTTCACTGTGGTGGACTTCAAAGGGTGTGTGAAACCTCACAGGAATAGCTTTATGGTAGCTGCAATGGCTGAAGGTTAAAGAGAAGCAAGATGTGTTGGGAGAGGAAATAAATTTTATCAAAGCAGTTGATATTGCTGGACCTTTTAGATTTACAGGTGTTGGGTGTGAGTGGGAAGGCAGAACTAAACAGAGCATACGGTTGGCCTTACAAAAAGTAAAGCAAAATTTATCTCTGAGAGAAGTTTAGTCTGTGAAACACTTCTGGATTAGAATATTTTCTCTTACAGGAGGAGTGGGGTAGAGTAAGAAGGAAGATTAAAAACTCACTTGCGTAGCTTTGAAATACCTTTAAATGCTTCTTGTTTTTTTTTTTAACTTCTAGCTATAATCTATCTTTTTAAGTTTCTATTTTGGACAAAAAAAAAATCTAGTGATGTTGCAGTTTTGCTTCTCTTAGAGTTCAATACAAAAAATTAGAAAGTGGCAGCTAAATGTTAAAGTGGCTGTTAAAAAGAATCAAAGTATCTTTTGTATGAGCTTTCAGTTCTTTGGTACTGGACTTATGCAAGCGACTTAGACTTTTTGCTGAAGTTTGTGAATTTTGCTGGCTAGTGATGAAGTACCAATTTTGCAGACTTAATATGTAGAGACTTTTTTTCTTCTCCAGAGTTCTTGGGGATGTTGAAATTAGAATTTCAACATGTGAAATTCTAATGCCAGTGCTGCTGTGTATCAAGCCACTGAATTTGCTACTTTTTCAATATAATTTTAGGCGCCTGTAGAAGGTACAGGGTAAGCAGGAGAGAGTGAATGAGCATGTTTAGACATACACTAAGCATTTCCTATGATATAAATGGTATTTAGCTCCCTGTGAAGAGTTAATGCAATAGTATTGTTATATTTGCATGTCAGTAAGTTTATCAACCATCGCTGCCTGTCTCTGAGTGGACACAAACCAAAATACATTTGAAGAGCTGAAACACTTGTCTTGATCTCTAACCCTTCAGCACCACTGACTGTTTACACAGTAACCAAACCAGCTGTATAATCAAGTTCATTGCCGGGGTGGGAGGTCGGTTTCCATGCAGTTGTTGGTACAAAGTGTTCGTTGGTGGTAGTTATGCCCAGAGAGTGAGATAACAGCAAAACAAGTTGATACTGTGGCATGTATAAAAGAAATTTTTTACGCTCACATGCACAGAACCATGTCACCAAACTCGTTTTCATATTTGAGATGGACTGATACCCTTGACACTGAGGGGTGCAGTTGTGCAGGTTTAATTTGTGTTACAGCACGGGCAGTATAAACACTCATTTGATTACAGCTTGTTATTTGGAGATGTCACTTAATGTCTGTTTTGTTTTCATCTTTTCTGTTTGTTTGCTCAGAGACTAAAGACATCCTCTTTCTACTGTGGGAAGCTAATAAATCCAACTTGTACTTTTTCTTTGAGATTTCAAGGAATTGGAAGCCTTATCCAAACAGTGGTTCAAAATCCCTGTTAGTGATATTCCAGTCTTGGCATTTGACACTTGTCAGTGGCAAAATGAGTCTGTGTGCCCCGTGCTGGCTGACTAACGTCGCTGAGTGCGTGCCTTTCATCACTTTAACCTATAAATAGAAAATATGGGCTTTTTTGGGGTGCTTTAACAGGTTTGTCCCTGATCTTAAGCAGCTAGATTTTTCAGAGTTCTTAAGCTCTTTTTTATTTCAATGAAGTATCCTCTTACATATATATATATAATGTGTGGATGTGTGAGTACTTATATGTGTATCTCACTCCCCCTTCTCCACTTAATGGCATTTTCTGAAATGGGTGCTGAGGAAAGCCTGTGGTTGTGGTAGGGCCCTCACAAGGGGAGGGGGCGAACACCCCCCTCATCCTTTCCCTTATCATTAGTTCCGAATTATCTTCCCTTGAAGATTCTATTCAACTTCAAATATTGAGCTGACATCTATTTAAGACAGAAAGAATGTGGGTTTGGAGCTATGATTGTTAAAAAGGGTTTTATGATCCAGTCTTTTGTCCTGGATCTTAAAGCCTCCCTCTCTGCAGAGAATTCATTCAGTAGCTGATAATGCGATCTGCTCAGGATAAGTGAAGATAAGACACCCAGGCTCTGTCAGCAGCCTCTAATACGGCGGAGATGGGTTGGGTTTTCTGTTTGGTGTGGGTTTTTATGCTGTTCTTTTCTACTCAGTGCTGCTGG
>NW_008611315.1:0-2491 GCF_000691845.1 Merops nubicus
CTCCCGCTCCCCGGCGTTTTCATTAACTGAAGATTGCGAATGGGTCAGCAGATCTATACACTTTTTGTATTCCCTCTGCCTGGTTTATTTATTTCTTTTTTTTTCCTTTTTTCCCCAGGATGCTGAATAACTAACCTTTTCTTCAATAGATAGATTTAAAAAAAACAGGATCCATCGCACAGCAGCAGGATAGCCTTGCTCTGTTTTGACCTTTCTGAAATTAATTTCCCAATCTTAGCTTTCAAAATCAGAGATTGAAAAGACCTATTAGATCAGCCAATCCATCTTATCACTAGTACGGCAGCAAGCGGGGACCCCAGCTAAGTGCTCCTCTACACAGGGAAGATATTCTGGAGTAAGACGGGGCAGGAATTTAAAGTGAAATACCTGTTCCAGAATATTCTGCACGTGGACACGTGCTCTGGAATAACTGTGGCTTTTCCCGAGTTTGCTCAGTCAACACCTAGAGCAAATCACCGTCACAGAAGGGAGGGGAAAAAATCCCACTTTAGGCTAAGAGTATCTCCCTCAGGAGTTTTCTGGGGGGCAATAATCCACCTTGATCCTTTTTCCCCATGCAGGGCTGTCACTCCAGGGGAGGAGGGAGGAGGTGAATGTCTTAGTGCTGGCACTGTGAGCACCCTGAGGGGACCCCAAAAGCAGCTCTGACCAGGCAAGAGCAGAGGCCATGTCCCACCTCTAATAGCACAGGCTTGGAGAGACAGTGGTGATGGATTTCACAGGGGACAATTAGAAAATAAGGCACCTGAAGGAGATTTCTGGCTGGTTGACTGCCAGAACAATGAGGGTTTGTAACGCTTTTAACCGTATCTAATACAACAATCTCATCCTTTTTTAAAGCCTACAAAACTCTGCACCAGTGACAGTGTGTGAGCACCACAAGGGAACCACCGCGGTACAGAACAGCATTTTCCCTTAAATCCTCCACCCTTGTTGCTTTTCACATTATCCCACATGTAGTGTGCCCATCAGCAGGATCTGGGAGGGCTGAAATCACAGGATCTCATGGGGGTTGGGCTGGGAACCACGACAAGCCACCACCCAGCAGGGGTGCAGGGCTCTCACTGTTTACAGACACTAAACATCCAGGTAGTGGAGGGGTGGTAGTGGTCGAGGGACACCTCTGTTGGTTGCTCACACCAGAAAGAGATGAAAAAGCCCTTTCAGGCCCGTGGCCTGGAGCTGTCTTGCTGCTAAAAGGAGGAGAGCACCCAGCTCACCCCTCTGCAGCCAGAGAGGTGCTTGCTGAGAGTCTGGAGGGGACAGGTCACCCTCTGTGGAACTTGGACTGTCTCCAGGCTCTGCAAACTCACCACCCACCCTAGGTGGCTGCAGCTGACATGAATCATACCTGAATGTGCCTGCAGGGCTCAAACGTTTAAGAGGTGGCATTTTGAGGGAACTGGGGGTGCTCAGCCTGGAGCAAAGGAGGCTCAGGGGAGACCTTCTGGCTCTCAACAGCTCCCTGACAGGAGGCTGGAGCCAGCCCTGGGGGAACATCTGCACCGTAAGGAACCAACACACCGTGTGCCACGCTGAGTACAGCCCAGACACCCAGCAGACCCTGGGCAGCCTTCAAGGGCAGGAAACGGTTAGCAGGTCAGTGCTCCCTGTGGGGTCAGCATGGAGGCTGGTGCCAGGAGCAGCTTCACCCAGGCTGGAGGGAGGTGCAGGCAGCAGCGGAGATCCCTCCGGCGCCTCGTCAAAGGGATGCTCAGCCACCCACAGCGGGAGGGGACCCACCAGTGACACCAGTTTATGCTGCTGGTGGTAAACGGTATCAGTGCCACGAGGGGTTTTGGTCTGGGAGAGAGGAGAACACATTCAAAAGTATTTGAAAATGAGTTTCTTGCTATCAAATTCGACAGGCACGAGCCTCTGCCTAAGCCTGCAGTAAGTGCATTCACAAAGAAACTGTAAATTTATATAAACATATATCAGTTTAAAGCCCTTTTACATTTTCTATCGAGCCTTGCAGTTTGGTCGACAACTGCAAGTCTTTTTCCATTAAAATGCCTCTATTATGCCTCTGCAGTTGCTGCCCTTCTTAAACATCATCGCATTGTGAGGAGCTGCCACTATCCCCACACAATGGGGAGAATCGAGAGCACACAGATAAACTGGAGCCGCAAACTTTGCGCACTCAACAAGTCCTCTCCGCAGACAATTAGGGCCAGAAGATAAATATTGACACATTAGACGATTTTCCTCAATTTGTTTTTTTGTTGATCGCCTGAGCAATCTGACGGGGCAAAATTCCACTTTTCCGATATCTCGGATTCTTGGCTAATAGAAACAAATAAAGTGAAAGCTTCTGTCCACAATGGGTTAGGAGCATCTATTGTTGGCAGGCGCTAATCGGATTAAATTGGCTCCTGGCTCCTCTATTGCTAGGAGGCTAACTCAGTCCCAAATTTTTCCCATCTCAAGGGGATGTGTCATTGTTGCCTTTTCTTTTTTCTTTTTTTTT
>NW_008611316.1:0-1774 GCF_000691845.1 Merops nubicus
TGGTCCCATATAAACCGAGCCGTGATTCTGCAAACTGTGTTCAGCATTTCTCACTGGTTAATTATCCTCACAAAGAAAAACTTGTCTAAGATTCAGTGGCAGTCTCTTCTGGTGCCATTTAGGAGCCCTGTTGTTTACTCTTCTTCCTGCAACCCAGGAAGGATAGGACCCAGCTCCCTCTTCTTGGTAACCTCCTCCTAGGCAGAAGGCTACTCCTAAGTCTTCCCTAAAACTTCTAGTCCTGTTCATGATAGTATTGATCCCCATGCAACCTCACTTTCAGTCCAGGAAACAAGTTGGTTGGTTTGAGTTTTTTTGTTATTGTTTTTTTTTTGGTTGGTTATTTTGAGGGAAGAGGGTGGTGGGGAGGAGTGGTTTCAAACTGAACCAAACTAAAATGTTCAAAAAATATAATCCCATACTGTCCTATAAATAAACTATTGGACACAGCTGTCTGTATATAAATATGTTTGTACATAATAAGAAGCATCAGTAAGGTTTATGACCTCTTAGCACATATTGTTAATCTTCCTATCTTAATTTCTTTCATGTCCTTTTTATTTTTTTTTCTTGTTTTGAGTTGATTTTAAATTCTTCAGAGACCAAATTTTTTCATTTGTCTGTGTAGAACCTAGGACAATGGCTAAGGATCCTTTTTGTGGTGTTTAGGTGCTAGCACAACAGAGATAATTATCAGAAATATCAATATTGCTTTATGTCAGCTAAATCCTGCCAAAAATAAGTAATAGGGTTACTTCATTCTCTGTAACCACCGCTGGCCTCTGTGGTTGCATATAGCAAAAAGTGACAGTTGATTTAGGCTGAAAAAGAATATTTCACCCCATTGCAGCTAAAGAATTTGAGGTTGTCAGAATAAATGCACTTGTCATACAGTTATGTATTGTAGTCTTCACAGTAGTGTGAAGAGAAGCCCAGAGTGTGTTTGCATACTTTTTTTGCATTATAAAGTCAATATTTTATATGATACAAAGATAGTAAAGATTTTTCAAAGACATCACCAGAGATAGGACATGAGAACAGTTAAGTAATAGGGAGAGGTCTTTGATGGCCACTGCCTTACTGTCATGCACAATACAGAGGTATTTTATGTGAATGTGGCAGCCAAAGATGTAACGCATAATAGGACTTCTAAAAACAAAGGAGGAAAAGATTCAAAATACTTGAAATTACCCAAAATTTGTTTGTCTCACATTTCCTGCTAAGTAGTTACATGTCTTTGATAAAGGACTTGTTAAAGGCAGGAAATTTTACCTGCTGCATGAAAATTCCTTCTTTCAATCAAAACCAACTAAATAAAATTACGATTTCTTGTGAGCTGTTGTTTCTAAGAAATTTTAACTTTAAAAACATCAACAGAGAGAAACTCCTATGTAGGAAACCAGGTACCAACTATGGCCTTGATGTCTTGAACCTACACAGGACTCTGCCATGGTCTGCAACAGGTCCCTTGGGTAAAGCAAAGTAGGTGACTGACTCTAGCTCTCGTCAAACACTCCTCTGAATGCAGCCTTCAGGATAAGGGTCTATAACCAAACCAAAAATAACACAGAAGTGACCATCTCTTGGAAGGGCAGTCTCAGGTAGCCAAGTTACTCTGTCAAATACTGTGCATGACATAAATATTTATGCCCAGTACTTTAAGTAAAATGGGATCACTCAGTTCACTATTTCAGTACTGAGCACATGCAAAGAATACTGGAGAATACTGGCACCTAAGTATGGTCATTGGGCAAATTCTCTGCAGAAATTCCTG
>NW_008611317.1:0-420 GCF_000691845.1 Merops nubicus
AAAAAAACCCAGCTTGAAGTTGTAAGAAGAGCCTTCGGACGGGGTTTTCTCTGTAATTAGTTGGGAGTTGTTTTTCAAGCCCTGGAAATATTTTCCCTGCTCAGGCTGCAGAAACTCCCCCAGCCTCCCCCGTGGAGCTCGGGAGCCGCTTCCTTCCTCCAGAGCACTTTTAACCCAGGCAGGCCCGGGGGGGAGAGGGGTGAAGGCAGCCTGGGCTCTGCAGATCCTGCTGGGCTCGGGCTGCCAGGGCTTACAGAGCTGTGGAATCCCTTTGCTTGGGAAAGAACAAGTCCAAATGTTAACCCAGCACTGAAAAGTTCACCCCTAAACCATGGCTCTCAGCACCACATCTCCACGGCTTGGAAATCCCTCCAGCGATGGGGACTCCACCCCTGCCCTGGGCAGCCTCGGCCAGACCTG
>NW_008611317.1:521-3706 GCF_000691845.1 Merops nubicus
CCCCCCCTGGCTCCAGGCTCCTGTCAGGAGCTGTGCAGAGCCAGAAGGTCTCCCCTGAGCCTCCTTTGCTCCAGGCTCAGCACCCCCAGCTCCCTCAGCTGCTCCTCCCCACACTTGGCCTCTAGACCCTTCCCCAGCAGCTTCGTTGCCCTTGTGCAGACACACTCCAGCTCCTCAATGTCCCTCTTGGAGTGAGGGCCCCAAAATTCAACCGAGGACTTGAGGGGCAGACGCTCCAGTGTGGAGTCCAGGGGGACCATCCCTGCCCTAATCTCATAGATTCAGAGAGTGACATGACAAAGGATGCTCACAAATTCATCACTTCCTACTGAAGATGTTTGAGAGCCACAGCAGGTGGATTTTGGGAGAGGTGCTAAGCTGCCTGTTTAGACACCTTCATTGAAAGCCACTCGAACGCCTGCAGGAGTGGAGCTGGGATTTTGGGTTGCACTCTTGCAGTGTTTTGTGGCAAGGACACAATCATCTTCTAGAAGGGGCTGGGGGAGCTTTGTCCTCATGGGAGGCAAGAGGAGGAACATCTCCCTCAACCCCTGGGGCAGTGGTGAGTTGTGTAAGTGTGCCCTGAGTGCAGGGCAGGGACTGAAGAGGGAACATGCAGCTTCTCCTGTATGGTCCCTGCTCAGCTTGTCCCATGCAGACAGGTCCCTCTCCCACCCTTTAAAAATCCCTCCCCGACCCATGGTGTTGCTCTGTAGGGTTTGGACTTCTGGCTGCTTTAAGGAAAAGCTGGAGATAAGAAGGGAAAACTAAAAAAGCAGGTTGAGGAGGTGGCCTCGCAGCATAACCAAAAAATACACCTTAATACCTGGAAAGGCCCAATTCTACCCTTGCCTGCGGGAGTTTTGCAGCAGCCCCAGCTCAGCTCATCCCTGGCACTTCCTTCCCCACACCAGCATCTTGTCTGAGAGCAAACAGGGAACCTCTTGTGCCTCTGAATAATCCTCTCCTTGCCCTTCCCATCACCAGCTTCTCCTTTCTCTGCCTGCCCGAGGAGTGCTCGGGGTGAGCTCTGAGCAGAGAAGTTCTCCCTCAAGGGATGAGGCTTGGATGTGAAGCCCAGATCCTTGTTGTGTTGCACTGCTCCAGGGTGAAGCAACTTTGCTTTCCTAGCCAGCAAGGTCTGAAGAGCCAGCAGTGTCCTTCAGCCAGCTTGGGGCCAGTTTTTTCCATGACCACCCCAAACTCTGCTTGTGGTTTCTGTCTCCTCAGCAGAGTGCTTCTAGCATCTACTCCTCTGCAAGCAGAGCATAACACGTGTGATTTCTCTTTTTTTTTTTTTTTTAAGTGGGAATAAACCAAAAATAACCCCCAGGCATCATGAAAACACTCCCTGGAGTTCTCTGTCCCCCAGCCAGGAGCTGCCTACGCTGGCAGAGTGGAGCCACCAACCAGCCTCTTGCTCAATGCTCGTGGGGGTGGGATGGGGACACTTGGCGAAGCCCTTGTGTCCACAGCCACCTCCTGCAAGGCGTGGAGCAAGAGTTCCTCCTGGGTTCTCAGTGGTCTGCAGCTCTGGAGGGGTTGAAGCTACGTCAGCAGGACGTGCAGCTCGTCTCCCTTGGCATTGGGTGGGCATGGGAGATGTTGGGGCTGGATGTGTAGGAGGCTGGAGCCATTGGAAGGGCAGATATCTCTGGTGACCTGCTGCCCACGTGGGGTGGGTGGGATGAAGGCACGTTTGGTGGCAGATGTTTGGGTACCTGGCTTTGCTGAGGCCAATCTCTGCTGGGCTCGGAGGTGTTGCTTTGGGAAGTTCTGCCCCATCTCCACCAAGACTCCTGCTGTCACTGCTGGGGGTCATTCCCTTCAGTTAAAAGCAGTGGATGGAGAGTGAGCAGACAGCTCTGGTTTGCAGGGGGGCTGATGTCTCATCCAAGGCTTTCTGTCCCCTTTGTGGGGCAGCCTGTGATGCTGGACATGTCGCTGGGATCTCACGCGTGGCCAGCACAGGTTTTGCTGAAGCTTCTTTTCCCCTCTCCACGGGGCCCTCATGAGCATCTGCACATCTCAAGAGGGGTCCAGCCTCACTGCTCTGGTGGCTGCTGTTGTTAGAGGAGTCTCCACAAAGATCTGGGGGTGAAATCCACGTGTAGCCCATGCCCCTTGCTCGGGGTGCTGGGTGCTGCCATCCCTACCCAGGCCAGGCTCCCAGCGTGGATGCCCAGAGCAGATGGGGATGAGGGGTGGTTTTAAGTCACACAACTGGCCCTGTGGGTTGGGCTCCTGGTGTCCCTGGAGCAGCAGGTGGCAGGTGATGATGGTCCATGCTACCAGAGGGATGCTCAGGGAGCTTCACCTGGCAGGCTGGCTGGTGGCTTTGACAGCTTCATTGCTTTTTGGGGGTCCTTGCTCTTTCATATAACCCTTTCTCCTTCCCAAATCCCAACCCCTCTTGGCACACCTCTTCCCTGGCAAGCCCTTTGTGTCTCTGTGAGTGATCCTGCTGCCTGCACATCCCCCTGGATGATTTGCTCTTCCCAGCATGGGGAGAGAGGGTAGAAAGTGGTGGCAGAGGAATGGATTCAACAGCTGATGTGCTTTTCCTTCCCTCTTTATGTGTCTTTGACAGGTTACAGCCAAGACTGCCTTCATGTTTATCTTACCTCAGTATAATGTCAGTGTGCCTACAGCAGGTAAGAGATGTTTCCTCTGTGGATACCC
The DNA here is from genome assembly GCF_000691845.1 of Merops nubicus. Classification (NCBI taxonomy): domain Eukaryota; kingdom Metazoa; phylum Chordata; class Aves; order Coraciiformes; family Meropidae; genus Merops; species Merops nubicus. The sequence continues at coordinate 3,204 of NW_008611317.1, forward strand.
CAAGGTGAGAGTCTGGTCTGCCCCAAACCCTCACTGCCACGTGGGCTGGGCCCACCCTTTACTGATGGACACCAATCAGACCCATTTCTGGTAGTAAAGGAGATGTTAAAAATCAGCTCTGTAGGGGAAGAGCAAAGGCTGAGTGGCTCAGAGCACAGTGATCCTGTCTGCCAGCTCTCGTGCCCCCTAGAAAGGGGGTTTTAGGGCTTCCTCTACCTTCTTTCTGCTGCTCTGTGTGCTCCACAGGGTGAGGACCCACCTCCAAGCCTGGTCAGGCAAGACCACATTGCCTGATTTGATGCCCAGGGTGGCTCCATGCCCTGCCAAGGAGCAGGAGGAGTGTAACTCTGGGCTCAGTGGTGGGGGCTGTGCAGGTAATTCCTGTCTCCCTGTATTTGATGGGGATGGCACAAGATCAGTGTGGAGCTGCACGTGGTGCAGCAGCAGCCCTGCCTCAGGCACCTCAGGGTCCTGACTGCAGAGTCACAGAAGGCTTTGGGTGG
>NW_008611318.1:0-8970 GCF_000691845.1 Merops nubicus
CGGGAACCGCAGCGCTGTGGCCAGGAGGATTTTGCAGGCTCTTTCATTAACCTTGGCCCACATACGGTTTGGTTTAATAACCCCCCCCAGATTGCCCGGATCAGGGCAGCATTTGCCTCATCTCTGAGATGACGGAGAAAGAAAATGATCAGGAATATTTTTTTCAGATAACTTCACCAGCTCTGTGGCCCCGCTGACAGGTTTGGCCTGGAAAGGGGCAGAGCCTTTGCTCTGTCAGACATGGCTCACTGTTCTCCCATCTCTAGCAGGGCTGATCCTGCCCTGATTTGGACCATCCCCAACACCTCTGACTTGGAGGTCAGTGACAGCTGCTGGCAGGCCTGGTCTTACGCCCTGTTTACTTTCTAAGCAGCTCAGTACAAATACAAAGTGAACAGCTTCCTTGGGCCGCTTTAACTGTTTCATTAGTCCTGCTGAGGAATTGAGGGTGAATCAGTTTTGGGCCCGTGGTCTCCACGCAGCTGCAGCCATTTGCACCAAATGAAGCTCTGGGTTTGGTTATCGAGCCCTCATTAATAACTGCTTTATGCTGGGCTCATGTATAATCTGCAGTGTAACTCCATCAAACTCATTTTCCCTTGGGGAGGGAGGGAATCTTTGCAGCTCCCTGGTGACCTTCTGCACCCTCTTCCCTCCAGGGGATGCAGGGCTTTTCTGGTGAGATGCTTGCCTTGTGTCACCAGTGATGCACTCCCTGCCAGCCCTCCCGGAGGCCATACACCCACTTCCAGCCTTTCCCCAGGGCAGAGGCACGGTGAATGCACCTCTAGTCCTTCTCCATCAGCTAAACCCTTCTGCTGCCTTGCCGGGAGAGCCTTGGCCCCATGGTGTCAGGCAGCCAAGGAGCGGCAGGAGGCCAACAAGACGTCATCTCTGTGCTGGGAGCACACACTGTTCCCTTCTGCAAATGACAGGGAGGGGGGAGGAAGGAATTTAGCTCAGAATTTCCTCCTTAAGAGCTCTGGCCCTTGTTCTGGGCAGTCTTATGGGAGAGGGATTTTGGCTGGCTGGGATGCAGGGGGAGGGCGGAGTGGCTGTGGGAGGCAGGATGCTGCTAGGGAAGGGTGCTTGGACAGCTTGGATTACCCTATTGCCTCAATTCTGCTAATGGCTCCCACGCAGGTTTCTGTAGCTCCAGCTACCAGAGGGACTCAGAGATGGAGAGGTGGGCAGGAGAGGTAAAGGCTTGCTGAGGCTCAGGCAGCCCTTGCAGGGCCCCAGAGGGGCTGGAACAAATAGTGACAATGCCACTGTGCCTGGGGAGGCACATGAAGCGTTTGCTGCCTCGCAACCACATCAGGTGTGTGGAGGGCTCCCTGTGGAGACCTTCTGCATCGGTGGCCCTGGGCTAGCTGCTCTCCACCCAGGGGCTAATGGGCCCCCTGTGCCTAATGCACAGCATCTTTGTAAAGAGGTGCAAGGCAAACCTTCTTTACCATGTGCCCGTTTGTGCCATCTCGCCACCTGAGCCACCCTGCCACGTGGCCAGTCAGCACGTGAGCTGCTTTTGCCCAAAAGCAAGAGCCGGTTGCCAGGCTAGAAATCGTGACCTTCCTGCAGGCTCTGCAGTCTCTGTTACTTGCTCCAGAGCTGTGATGTTCTGCTTTGGCTTGCTGCTGTTACAGCTCTGCAGTGGTCCGGGTACTGGGAACAGCCAGCATAATTAGCGCTTTTGGTGCCGCTTGCTCATCATGGACATTGAAGCTCTTTGCAAATCTCTCTATAAGAAGTAGGTCAGTACAAACTCTCTCTTTGGAAAGAGGAGAAGAACAGAGGATTAATTAGTTTGCCTGGTATTGCACAGCCAGGCAATGGCAGTGCTGCCGGAAAGCATCCCTGGTCCCAGGGCAAGCGGGGCTTCTCGTGGCAGGGCCCCTCCTCCCGACCGGGCATCAGCACAGTCAAAATGCTGCTTTTTTTGTTCTACCAAACCATGCTCCATCCAGCAGCTCACAAGTGTGGCCTGGTCGTCTGCTGGTTCAGTGAAAAAGTTCCTGTCCCTACAGCTCTGCAGCTCACAGTTGCTGGTGCCTGGATGTTCACAGCCGGTGCCCGTTTCAAAGCAGCAGAAGCTCTCAGTGATGTAATCCAGCACTAAAAATAGCCTAGGGAAGAGTCTCTGAAGCAGCAGGAAAAATTGCAGGGAAGGGATAGATGGGAGGGCTGAATTCACAAGAAATGACATTCTAAATCAATGCTGATTCAGTCCATCCTCTTGGCATTGCCCGGAGCACTGGTGCTCCAGGGGGGATGGGCCAGGAGTGCCTGCTGGAGCACTATCAGCTCCTCAGTCGGGACAATGACATCCAGCGGAAGGATTTTGTTTTTCCACAAATAAAGAGGATTTATTCTGAGGTGAGGTGGACCTCCTTGTTTAGGAGAACCTGGTAGAGTTTTCCCATCAAGGTGGGATGAAAAGACTTATCTGAAAAGCTAGAAGGGTACACAGGGGTGTGTTGTGACTTCTACAGCATGATCTCCTCCCTGATGGCTGGAGTAAGGGGCAGACTGGTAGGTGGCTGCTCAGAGGAAAGCTAACAGGAGGAGCAGGGAGGGGAAGAAACCAGAGGAAAAACACATCCAAGCTCCTCCACAGGAGATAAAATTAAAGAGCAGCAAGGGCTGTCTCCAGGAACAGACCAGAGGGTGAAAGGGAAAAGGAGAGCGGCTTTGATTCCTACATGGAGGGTTAGTGCTGGAGTATCTGCAGCATGAGGCTGTGGTTATCCAGTCACTGTGGGCTTGGTGGGAAGGGAACAGAGCTGCCAGTGAGTCTGTGCCTGCACAAGCTGGAGCCAGGCTTGCTTTCTGTGAGGAAACAGGTATCACAGACAGCGCCTGGCCCAGCTGCAGTGGGACGGGTGGTGGGGACTGAGACGTCACGAGCCCCTTCCTTCCTGCACGAGAGGTGCCCCGTGATGTGTGAAATACAGACAGTGCCCTCCCAATTGCTATTTTTGCCAGCATTTATTTCTTGCTTGACTTACCAGTGCAAATTCTCACAAGAGTTAAATCTGTTGAATGTGGAAGAGAGTTTTCTGCAACTGGTTCTTTACCCAAGGGGACTTGATGAGGGATGTCTGCAGCTGCTGAGCCAAAGTTTCTCACCTTCTCTTGCCTGCAGATGCCTCCCAAAGGGTCTGCTGGGGCTGGCCCTGATCCCACAGAAATGCAGCAGGAACAGGATTTGTGGTGTATCTCTGGGCAAAACTGGGTTGTGCAAAGTGGCTGCAGAAGCAAAAATGGAAATTGAAAGCTGGGGGTGGCAGGTTTAAAGCAGCTAAAGGACAAGCTGACTTATTTTTATTGATGTTTATATCTAAACTGGCTTTTCCCTGTCCTAAATAGTCTGTGCTGTGCTGAGAAGTACCAGTGACATTTCTGCAGTGCCAGGCTGTTAGGTGTGGCAGGGTGTGCAACCACGGGATGCCAGCCAAACCCCAGTATCACCCAGCTTGGGAAGTTCCCAAAATGTTCCCTGGAGGAGTTTCAGCTCTGAGTTGTACTCCTCTTCGCACACTGGGGCATTTGGGTTGTTTTGATGAAGGTGTAGCTATGAAATTTTGGTCGTGTAAAGGGCAGAGAGTGAGCTGCTTTGAGGTGAGTTTTGGGTGCACCAACAAAGACTGAGGGTCTCTGGGCAAAGCCTGGAGTGGAAAGTGCAACCTCAGGCATGGGAGCCTAGCACTAAGCTCCACCACGATATACAGAATTGTTCCACAAATAGAGATAAATATTCCAGCCTGCAGGAATGGCCCTCGTGCTGCTGCCTCGCCCTGCAGGATGGGGAAAGGTGCGGAAAGGAGGGATTTATTCTCCAAGGAGCGTCTAATAGAGGCTCAGAAAAAGGAGAATCAGGCAGCATAGCTGCAGGAGGACAGGCACTAAGCTGCCACAGCCTACGAGTGCAGGAGGAAACCGAAACTGCCGGCTCTTGCTGGCTTTGCTGCAGCTGAAGTGTTCACCCACAGAGCATGTGTTTTGCCAATGACCAAAAAATGATAACACCAGCAGGGAGATGAACCAATATGCAGACTGTATTGTAGATAGAAATGTTACTATATGACTGACCGCCGGGGGTACAAACAGGTCAACAAGCTCATACATGATCGACGCCACCCCCAGCGGTCCCACAAAAGACATGGCTTGGCCCACAACAGGTGGTACAAACAGTGACCCGAGGTTTCCCATAGTTGGCATGGGAAACAGCCAGACCAGCCAGTTAAACATATAAGAAAAAGGTGCCCACATGGTGACTCTCACCCAATCAACCCGTGTTCACAAAGGCCTAAACAGACCAGGGCCCAGCTCCAGGGAGGGTCACGAAGTCTTCCCTGAACCAGGAAGCTCTGGGGAGTGCTCTCCACAGACAGACACTCCTGACTCCCTGCCAGTGGTCCCAGCTTTTATCCCCAAGCAGACCCCTGACCTTTGTCAACTCACTGCGGGACCCCTGGGGCTCATTTCCCTTCTGGCTCTCCCTGCAGGGCCGGCCGCACCCTGGGGGGGAAGCTATAAGGCAAACTCACCCCCTCTTTATGAAGGGCTGTGGGAATCACCCATATGTCAACCTTAATTCAGGGGCTGCGGGGTGAAACCCCAGCGTTTCAGCATGGCAGCATTGGCACCAGAGGCAGGAGCAAGGGGCTGACCCACGCCCATGGATTTGGGTTTTCACTCTGGCTGCAGAGTCTGCAGCAGGGCTGTGAGCTGGCCCAAACACACACCCCACCAGCCTGAGAGATCCCCAGCATACTGTCCCAGAAGAGCTGGAAGACTATGTGGGTGATGCCACCGTGCCAGAGCAGCCACGGCTGCATACCACCAGTGTGAGCAGGGGGCCCGCTGGTGAGTGTAAAGGCTTTGCCTTGCCCTGCAGGAAAACTTAGAAAAGATTGTATGGAAAAAAAAACCTATGGCCTCTCCTAACCTTTGGGCACTTGCAATCTATGTATTTTTTTTTTGTGTGTGTTTTTTGGCAAGTGATTGTTTTATCCTACAATAACACTGGAATTTTGCCGTGGCAGCAGTTCTCTAGGTAAGAGAGTCCTGCGGGAGAGTTACAGCCTCAGCAGACAGGGCTGGTGAAGAGGGGAGTGAGGGGAGGCAGCGGTAACCAATGTTCTGTGTCGGCAGCTCAAGCTGGATCTCCATTACCAGCCTACAGACACCGTCTGCAGGGCTCAGAATGGCTTGAGTGGGTAAGGCGGGCTCTTGGGGGCTGGGGGATTCACCCGGGACCCTGGGAGCAGGTCTGACAAGAGTCCTTGCTCTCTGAAGAGGCTGACAATTCCCTCTGGGTGGGCCAGGGGGTAGTTTGCACGTGTCGTTGGCTCAGAAGCGGCTCTTTTTTGCTGCCCTCTTTTCTGATTGTTTTCCTGCGTCTTCCCCGCTGCGCGGAGCAGGCTGCAGCAGGATGCGGGCACACGACATCAGTCCAGGGATGCTGCAGAAACCCAACAAGCACGGGCAGGCTGGGCCCTGGCGTTCAGCCCTCTCCTGGCAGGTAAGCAGCCTGCCCGCCTGGGCACCGCTGCCGTCCCCGCTTTCAGCGCACCGGGCATCACGTGTGCTCCTCGCTTGCCTGAAGCACAGCCAACAAATTAAACCTTAAACCACAAGTTACAGATGGTTTTGCTTGTGGTTCCTGGGCCTGCTGAGATCAGTTAAAAGGAACTTGGGGTGAAGAAAAACCTTGCCATTAATCATAGCCTTCACAGGAAAGCACAGATCCTTCACCTGCGATCCTCACACCCTGGCTCATCCAGCAGCAGCTGTCAGCTCTCCTTCTCTGCAGCTCTTGAGAAACCCCAGAGCTGAGCTTCCATCCCAGTAAACAAAGTCCGGTTGTGTTTTATTTTTGTGACTCATCCATCAGTTTGCAGTTGCTCAGGAGTAATAGAAAGTGCCTGGCGAGGGACAGGCCTGCCCAGCGGGTGGCCGAGCTGCTGGGGCTCAGGCAGCTGCCTTTGCTGCTGCACGCAGACACCCATTGTTACCCTCCTCCTTCCAGCCCTGCTCTCATAATTATTATTTTTGACCCTGAGAGGACTGAGGATGGAATCCATTTCCGTGCAAGACATCTTTAAAGTATGACATTTCTCTGCTACTTCATTAAATTAAGTGCTGTCCTCCTTCAGTGGCCTGGCTTTTTGAGTCCTGAATCAGACACGTCTGATGAAATGTTTTGCAAGTAAATAATAACTAGAACCATGTGCATTAATTTGAAGCACCACAGGCACGGTAAAAATGGCACAGACCACACTATGTGGACAGAACATGGGATTAAGCTTGTGAGGTGCAGACTATGCAGTTCAAAAACTGCATTGGGTTGGAACTGGACTGATTTGGTGAGAAATAGGTGAATCTGGGGGTTTACTTTTTTTTTTTGGTTCAAGATCTCAGTTTTCATATATATATGAAACTTTGCAACCCTCATCACAGCAAGAATAATATTGAACTAGGGAACTTCATAACAGTCCTCTGCTCCCTGTAAAAGGAATAATTCCTAGATCCTTAGCAGATAAGACAAATCAATATACGTGATCTTTATGCTCAGGAGTGTTTTCTCTGGATCATGGATTTGACACAGCCCAAGAGGGGTAAGTTTGCTCTGCTGCTTCCTATACTGTACCAGTTCTGTAAATAACAGGAAGTGCTTGTTCCTTTAAACCATCATTCTGGCACTTTTCACTAGCTTTTAAAAAACGTATATAGAAATGTATATACGTTAAAACAGCACACGCAAGGGAGAGGAAGGTGTTTGTGGAAGCAGGATGTTTATTATTGCCTATTTATTTTGTGAATGATTTTGGCAGTGGGAGAAGCAAGCACGTTCCTGACTGTCTGCCTGAGCAGATCTTCACTGGCTTAAACACTGCGTCTGCTTTGTCTTTGAGGAGGAGGGTTGAGGAACATTGCTGTTGTGGTGACTACTAGAGCTAAGTTTCTCTTATTTAACAGCCTCAGACCATTGCTCACAGTGAATGTCCTCAAGAAGTGGTGCAGGGTCACCTGGAGTGTCAGGCAGCCAAAGGATCAGCCTTGCTTGTGTGTGTGGTTGCACAGCTAGCTGGAGGTTCATCCCAGAGCTGATGGGATGGGGGGCTGGAAGTTTAGGAAGTGATCATGACACATTTGTGGGCAAAGGCAGTGGGGGAATTAAAGGCTTGTCAAGCCAAACTCAGTGTTGAAGTCTTATTACAGGCAGGAACTGTATCAGGGAAGCTGATCACAGGGGAGGCAGAAGATGGCTGAGGGGCTCGTATAGTCTGGAACTGCTCCCCCGCTAATTAAGAGGAACGGAAAGAAGCACAGCGAGGAGCAAAATGAGGAGGAAACCTAATGCTTCCACAAGCATGTAGGAATATTCCCAGCCTCTGGAGGGATCATGCAGCTATCCACTTCAGAGGGGTCCCAAAGAGTCCTCAACTCCCCTCTCCCCATGGCTGGGGGATATAAATCAGGTGTGACCCCTGGACTAGCTCTGGGCTTGCAAATGGAGATTAAAACTCGCAGCGTGCATCAATAATCTCCAGGCATAGTCACCAGGCTCTTGAGTAAATTACAGACCTGCTCTCTCACAACCAGCTTCAGTGTAAAAACACATGGATTTCAAAGAAACTCTTTAAATATCGAAGGGAAATCAACAGTTTTAAATGGTGAGAGACACATACAAACCCAGATCTTGAAATTAAGATAATCATAGTGGCGCCAGCCAGACAAATGAGGAAGCTCTCAACAGGCAACCCTGCTTGGGTTTGACTGCCAGCCTGGTGGACAGGAGGGGCATATTTTAAGTGGTTGTGAACCAAGGGGTATAACCCTTGCTTATGCAACTCTACATGTGCTTGTACTTTAGAACGAGTAGAATCAGAGAACTTGCCCTCTGAATCTCTGGTGAACCAATGCTCACCTCTCCAAGCCCAGGAGCTGTTCCAGAGCTGAAGGGGCCCTAGGCCCACACAGGAGAGGACAGGCAGAGACTGGAGGAGGGGGGTTGAGTGAGATGTTCTGTGGGCACAGCCCTGCCTCAGCAGCCCATGGCCAGAAAAGGCTGGGTCCCTTCTGGAAACAAAGGATGCCTTTTGCTGGGTGTGTTGAAGAGCAAAATTGTGGTGGCTTGTGTGGTTTTTAGCTCTCTGACCTTTATTTAAATGAAATGCAAAGTAATTTGTATCCAAGTGGAGTTGTTCTGTCTCATTAGTGTGATTAAATAGATGGTAGATCATTACTAAGTTCATTGTCAGAGAGACTGTAGCTTAGTAATTTAAACTGCAATAATCTCATTGAGTTGTTTTTCCTTACAGTGATGGTGGGTCTGTTGTCACAGGCGCATTCATGAGCTTGCATGCAAACCTTGACAACTGCAATGGCATTTCAAACACTAGGCCACAGGCTCTGCGAAGTCATTTGGGGTAAAGCTGAGTAGGGGGAGCCTCCAGGACTCTCAGCTGCTTATGCATGAATGAAATTTTTAGTAGTGTAGGGACAGAGCTCAGGCTCAGGGGTGAGCTCAGGCATATGGCCCAATGAGCCTCCTCTGCTTCAAGCACTCAAAAGATGCTCTTCCTCTGCCTCCTGAGCAAGGTGAGCAGCTTAAGTGTCCCCGCAGCCAGGCCCCAGTCTCATCCAAACTAACAGTACACGTTTGACGTAGAGATAAACTGTTTCTAAGCAGGCACTGGGGCAAAGTTAACAAAAGCCCCATCTATGGCTCCTGCGACCTGCAAGCCAAGGAGGTGCTGCTCCAAAGGTCGTTAAGGGAGCAGAAGAGGAAACCCCACACCAGCCCACACAGGGCTGGCAGCGGGCTGAGGGTGCCTGGGTAGGGGCTCGAAGCTGGAACACGCCGGGCAGGGCACGCAGCGGGGCCAGCTCCGGCAGAGGCCGCGTCCTGTGCGCGCCCCGCGAAGCTGGAGCCCACATCCTGTGAGCGCCTCCCAAGCC
>NW_008611319.1:0-2588 GCF_000691845.1 Merops nubicus
CGCGGCCGCGGAGAGTGTCCGCGGATCATGCGCGCCCGCTCAACCCGGCGCTTCCCGTCAGGGCGCTGCGCTCTTGATCGATGGGCAGCTCCGAGGGTGGTGCCGGGTCTTCTCGGGCTGGCACCAGTCCACGAAGTGCCATAAAACAAAGCAAAACCACATTTAAAACACGACGGGGACAGTCAGCTCGTCTATCTACCAGCAGCCGCTTCATCACGCACGGCCCGGATCCGCTGTGCCAGCCAGAGCGACGCCGGCGACACGGCCGTCCCCTCGGGGTGCGGGTTATCCCCCGCGCCCTCCTCTCCCTTCACAGCCACCCCTACCGAAAGGTGAAGCTGTGTCCGCGTAGGCATCCCTGGGCCTTTTCCCCAGAGCCGGGGAAGTGTGGAGGGAGAAACCCGTTGTTTAGAACTCAAGAAGATGAATATTGGAGAAGTCAATTAAGTTGTTTGGAAACACATGTAGAAAAAAAAAGTGCTGGGACTAATGTTATGAAGAAAGCCAATTAAAATGGTTTGATAAGCATATGTATTAGCAACAAGTGTAGCACAGAGGTCAGAAACAACACTAAGTAAACAGAGTTGACAGAAGAGTGAATCTTTTGTGGCGGGTGCGCAGCTGTCCGGCCTCCCTTTGTCCGGGCTGAGGCTGGGTGCACGCTCCCTGCTGCCCTCTCCCCAACTCAATGCACAAAAACAGATTGGGATGTTCTGCATGCATAGGCAACATTGCAGCCCCAGTCCTCCCTTTTCTGTTCCTTCTTTAGGAGACAGGGCTCTTCAGACATTTTTTCCTGACAGTAACAAAGCGAGGCTGTAAAACAGTTCAGAATAGGAGGGGAGAAAGAAGAGAAAAGAGTCCCCGAGGGGGAAAAAAGCGCCATGTCACAGGACAAAAGAATAGGAAGTTGAAAATAGAAATAAAACTGAAAGCAAGAATTATCTTGTTAAACAGAGGTGCTTTTTGTCCAGAGTCGTCTTTGTGAAAGTTTTTAAACTATCACGACGTGGAACAAGTGTGTAAGTCCCCACACATACTTCAGTCAAAGATTCATGAGCTTCCGAGAGCCTTGATGGCTTATTTATGTGTCAGCAAATTCTGCAGCTTAAATACGTGTTAAAAAACAGATCTAGGGTTAGTCAGAGTCCCGCAGACATGGCTTAAAACGTTCAGGGAGGGCAGGGGGATTCCCCCAAGGCCAGGGAAAGGAAATGAAAAGATCAAGAAGCAACAAGCCGGTTTCTTTTCATTTCAAGTCTGGAGAATAAACACAGGCCGGGTTGTCTTCTGCCAGCGCGATTCCCCCTGCACACACAGGCACTGGGTGCGAGTGCTTCAGGACGGGGCCAGGAACACTCCTTTCAGTGAAAGAAAACCTTTTTCTGGCAGGCGAGGTGAGATACCCAGGGCTGAGCTGCTCCGGCCCTGTCAGCCAGGCTGAGGGCTCGGGGCTCTCACGGAGGTATTTTGCTCCCTTGGGGAAATCAGATAGTGACATCCCTTTCTCATCACTTTCTCCTGTCACCTCTTTCCGAGGATCAGATACACATTTAGGGAGCGATGCCTCGCTTCTTACTGAGGCACCATTCACCATGAACTCGCCTTTAGTTTCGCACTTGTCTCTCTTGATTTAATGTCACCGAAGAAAAGAAATATAGTTAGAAAAAGGAGGAAAATAAAGTCAAACCGGGAGCAGCAACAAAGCCCCAGGTCGAGCAAACATACATCCTCCCTACCTCTGCTCATCCTCTACGTCCAACATTGAGCCTTGCTCGCCTTCCCTGGGAAACCTTTTTGGAGCACAACTTTTGTTTAACCGGAGCTGAAAGGGAACCCTCAGGAGAAACAATAAAACTCGATTCCCAGGGACAACACGTGTTGCCCAACGTTGCCCAAATTGTCCGCAATAATGCCAGAGTAACTATGCGGTAAGTGGCTTTTGCAGTTCCCTGAGAAATTGATAGCTCTTGCACGCTTTTGATCCTGGGCTCCGGTTTAGTCAAGTTTCAGTTTGGAAAAGACAAATTCGAAAGCCTAAATTTTATGACTTCGGGATTTGAATATGAATCTTCGGTCTGGGCACAAGAACACACCAACCCACTGCAAATCAGAGGGGGAAAATCATTACAGCCTGTCACTGGAGTTGTTGTTCTGTCTTTGAAGCGGGGTCCAAGTGCAAACTTTTCTGATGAATCGAAGTCGTTAAATTTTAGTGCGGATAAGTTATGACTTAGCTTCCAAAATAGTACAAATGTTTAATATAAAGCGTCTCATCTGTAGCCTTTTAGAATTGTCTTGTTTCATCAGCGAAAATTAAATTTGGGACATCTCAGCCTTTTCTAAATGTCATCTTCCCAGTAAACTCCATTTATTAACATTATCAATTTTCTCTTTCAATCTGTCATTCTCATGATTTAAGGCGACTCTTTGTCTCAGAGCAAAGATTTCACAATCGGAAAAAGCCGACTCGAGTCACACGGCCGCGTGATTTCGGAAGCGTGAACAAACGGCCCTGGGGGCGTGTGTCCGTTGCCTAAAAGCCCGTCGGAAAGACGCGGGGCCCGGCCCCGCGGCCCAGCCAGGTG
>NW_008611320.1:0-1866 GCF_000691845.1 Merops nubicus
GGGCGCGGCCGAGGGCATCCCCGTGGGATGCGGTGGGCAGCGCGGGCACCACGGAGCTGCTTAAAGGTGGCCTCTAAAGCCAGTTTGGGTCGGGAGAGGGGAGGTGAGATCTACTGTAACCTCTGTTCTCTTTCTGCAGTACATTGCCGTGCACATCATACCTGATCAGATGATGTCCTTCGGGGGTTCCACCGATCCCTGTGCACTCTGCAGCCTTTACAGCATCGGCAAAATTGGAGGGCAGCAGAACAAGAGTTACACCAAGCTCCTGTGTGATCTCATCTCCAAGCACTTGCATGTATCTGCAGACAGGTGAGGGTGGAACATGACTTTAACCTTATTTATCTGGCTTTCTGAAATTGCTTTGAAAAGTTTATTTAAAAAAAAGAAAAGCCAGGAATAAGTCTGAGGAGCTATAAAGTCATCCTTTACAGTGGTTTTATGTCCACTCTACAAGTTTGATGCCTCCATCTCTCCATTCCAAGTCCTTCCATGGCTTCTTGTTAGAGTGGGGAACAGTACTACAGGACCAACAAGTTGTACAGTGTCTGTTTTCCCTCCGAGGTGGGATGACTTGTCCTCTGGTGGTGGAACACAAGAGTGGAAAGAGAGGAACAGTAAAAGGCTGTAGCTGAAAGACAGGGTAGAAACCAGCAGGTTGTGAACAGCTCCCTTGCAGGCTGAGGAGTCTTGGGAAAGTGTCTGCACGCACGGGAAGAACCTGCTGCCACTGATGTGCTGCGGTTGGAAGGGAGAAGTGCAGAGCGGGCCCTGAGGGCCTGCTGGCTTTTGTAAGGCAGGCTGGCTGGTGGACACGTGTGAAGGACTGCAGTGCTGGAAACAAAAGGTTTTGATCTCCGGAAATTCTTGACAGGCTGATAATCAAAAGCTGTCTGGTGTCTGGACAGTCCCTAGCTGAAGGAAAGTTTGTATTTTTTAAAAAAAGTACAATTCCAGGGACTCTGAGACACAATGTGGAGACTCTACCAGAGAAGTTAACTAGATTTCAGCAAAAGTTTAGGAATGGGAGGCATAGTCCCCTGTCCTGTTTTTCATCCTCACGCTTTATATGAAGTAATTGTTTGTCGTTCTGTGCTTCTTCTGCAGGGTGTACATCAACTACTTTGACATGAATGCTGCCAACGTGGGCTGGAACGGCTCCACCTTTGCGTAGAGCCCTCCCACCTGTCCGAAGAGGCAGCTCCTGGACCGACCCCCACCCTGCCCCTTAGAGACCACCGCACAAATGGCCCCATGTTGCATTTTGTGCACTCACAGATTGATGGCTCCTTGCTAGTGTGTTCAAATATTGCTGCTTTGACATTCCTCTGTTTTCTCCGTGTAGAAAACAAATAAAGATTTAGAAGTAAGCTGTCTGGTGTAGCCTTTGGTGGGTTGGGGATGGAGTTGGGTGGTTGGCAACGTTATCTGTTGCACTCCGATTGCTAAAGCAAACAAAAGGAATGTTTTGCCTCTTTCTCAGACATGGTATTTCACAGTACAGCCAGATGGAGTGGCAGGTACCTGACAGCAGTCCAGGGTGGGTTTTACCTTGTTGGGCTCCAGAGGCTGCAGGTGTCTTTGAGGCTTGTCGACTTGAAGGGTTTTGGGTTTTTCTGGCTATCCTTTGTTGCCACAGTAGAAGCAGTCCTTGAACTGGCCCAGTGCCTGCTGCTTTGGGGAGGCTTTCTTCTAACACTGTGCCAGCTGTGTGCAGCCAAGGAAGGAAGGAGTGCTTTTGCTCACGAGGGGAAAGGCCATCTGTGTGGCTGGCTTGTGCTGCCTCCCTGCAGGCCGAGGTGGGCAGGGGTGGCCCTCAGTGCTGTGCGAGCTGTGCTGGGAGGCCTCTGTGCCGGCCGTCGGCCT
>NW_008611321.1:0-9956 GCF_000691845.1 Merops nubicus
TTATAATTTTTTTTATATTATATTATTTATATTTTTGACTACCTTAGAACGCCATATAAATAAAATACCAGAGTTTGGGTTTCCTACTCCAGTGGGAAACAACATGACAGTGCCTATTTTAAGGTGCTTCTTCTCACTAACTCATCCTATTTCTCCTTTTGTTTTGGTGGTATAAAACTAGGACTGAAAGTCGCATTCCACTGTAACTAGAGTGGGAGTTCAAGATGACAAAGTGGCAATAATTATCTGGACTCTTCCTCTATCCCCGTGGCCTGGCAAACATGTCTAAATCATACACAGGGCAACACCTGCAGCAGCAGAGTTGCTTTGTTTCCGTGACTGAATCACTGCTTGTTAGCCTTATCTTTAGTAACAATTTCCCTTTCTCATGCTGTACAGGCCCCGTGAATTTTAGGTAACATGGCTTCAGGCTCAGTACAGCACTTATGTACACATCCTGTGTTAGATTTATTAAGATACAAGAAGATGAATCTCAAGGGCAGCATGCAGAATCCTGGGCAAGTCTCTTTTGCAGACTCCCTTTTAATGTTATCATTTCAAAGGATCGTTTTTCATAACCAGTCATACATTTCCAAAATACTATTTCATTTTAAAAAAAAAAAAAAATTCAGATAAGGGATTTTGCCACCCAGCTATGCAATACACAAGTCGTATTGTCTCATGTAGTTTATAAAGCTTATAAATTAACAGGAGAACATGGATGTGGAAAAGCAAGGAGAAGGAGTTTCACATGTGGGTGTACTAGTGCTAACAGCTGTTAAACAGGTGCTTTTGCTTTGAATATTCCTGTGCCTCTTGATACTGCTATAAAAATGACCTAGACTTTCCTCTTCATAATTCATTCTGATTAGGTTCGTTTGTTTGTTTGTTTGGAAAAGCTTTTCTCACTGAATATAATTGGCTGACTTTATTGCCACCATTAACCGACAATCTTCCCTTCTCTTGTTTGTAAATTAAAAAATAAAAAATGCCACAGCACATTAAAAGAGTTTAAAAAACATATAATTTTTTTAAAGTTTAAGTTTAGAAATGTAAAATAAAGAGAAAATTGAGGAAAATGTTTCTTAAAAAATGTTCAGCCATCACTTTCTGATAACTTCCCTTTACTGGAATAGTGACACCATGTTGGCTGATGCCCATGGATTTATGCAGTAGCTTTTCTTTTCAAAATAATGCAGAAGCTGTTTGGATGAAGCCCATTCCTGTCTAACATGAGATATTTATAAGTCACGGATATCCAAATTGAAAAAATAAAAATAAATCTTAAAATCTTTTAAAAACAGAATAATTTAAACTCAGAAAAAAAGACTACTACTGATTCTGCAACAGTTTAGATTTATTCTATTCTGGTGTGGAATTTTTACTTTGTAAAATAGAATTACTAGAAACATGTGATGCAATATGTGACTGGCAGTTAAGTGGAGGATGAAGAAGCAATTCTACACATACGGGTCCTTCCAATCATGGGAAATATGTGAACTTGTGATAAACAATATATTCAACCCACTTCATAATAAAGAATAGATACAAAGATTAATGAGAAAGGTAGAATATTAATAATTCTCTTTTTATTCAATACAATTATATATATTATGAATATAATTCCTTGGATAAAAAAAGTCTGCATTTTTGAACAAGAAATGGATTATTTTCTTGTTTTTTTCACTGAATTTCTTTGGCACTTGTTAAAGTTTGGGGTTTTTTTTCCTGAAAAAATCATTCTCTTCTACAAACAGAGAGACAGTATTTTACTGTGTAGAGTTACCACTGGGTTATTTGAAGCACTGGGAAACCTTTGTATTTCTATCAGGAAATAAAAATGGTTCTGAAACCAGAATATCACCTTGAAAAGGTGAATAGGCTAACTTGTTAACAACCATCTTCAAGAGCTGGTCAAAGTGGACAAAAAAGGGTCATCAGAGCAAGAAAAATCACCAAGAAAAATTTTAACCAGTTCTGGCTTTTTTATGCCTAAAATGTCCTCAGGATAATAATAGCACTGTGTCCACTGAAAGCAACCCACTGGAACACAGGAATAGGAGAGCACAGAAACTGGCAGAAGGGTTAATTCTGCTCCTCATCTTGCCATTACTTCTTGTAGGGCAGCAGCAATGTAAAATAGATTAATCATTATTCTAATGTAGCAATGAGTAAATAAAATTACAGGGTACATCCTTAAGTGCTTGATATTCAACTGAAAAATCAGTCCTAAGTGCACTACTCATGTAGCATGGGACTTGTATTTGTAGAATTCAGAGGTCATAGCATTCCTCTGCCTCAGTTTCCTTAATTTTACAGTGAGGACAAAATCTTTACTTATTCATCCTTAAAACTGTTGCAATGATGACCTGACTAGTAATCACAGATGACAAAGAACAGCTAAAGGAT
Organism: Merops nubicus; assembly: GCF_000691845.1. NCBI lineage: Eukaryota > Metazoa > Chordata > Aves > Coraciiformes > Meropidae > Merops > Merops nubicus. The sequence goes on from NW_008611321.1 coordinate 2,410, forward strand.
TATGGAAATACAAAGTTTTTGTTATTGTGTTTTATAATATGTTGTTCTCCCATCTTCTCTACTATTAAGTATCAAATGCAATCTGTATATACAATATAGTAAATGTATTATGGCTTTAATCCATGTTATTATAACTTTAGAAGCCATAACCGTGTGCTTTACTTGCTTCATAAATATACATGTGTAGTTAGAAATAAACTCTTTTTCTAATTAAATTGAGGGGGGCAATAGTTTCCCTTCATCTTTCTTCTTGTCTGTCACCACAGAATTTTCCTGGGGCTTACTCCTCAATGTTCTTAACACTGACTCAGGAGGAGCATTACCTCCCAAATAAGAGCATCTTCTCTATTAAACTCCTAGACCTTGCTTTATGCTCAAGATTGAGTAGAATCACCTTTCTACTGGGGCTAACAATTCCATTTTAATTAAAGATAAATGAAACTCAAACATAGTAAGTATCACAGGCAAAATAACACAAGGCTTATTTAATACAAGGCAATACAGGCTTATTTGTATGTTTATAGCCCCATATAAATTTACAGTTCTGCACAATTTTTTAATTACTTCTGTTATTAAATCTGCGTATTGAAGCAGAAAAGAACCAATGTTTAGCATTTCATAGGAAAAATAACTTCAGCATCCACCTGATATTTCTTAGCTTGCCTTGAGTTTACTTCAAAGGAATAAGTCAGTGGACAAAATTTGGAAATATTAGATGTCTCCCAACTATATTTCCAATTTAATACTACAGATAGGAAGGTTGATGACTGTAGCTGGCCATCTTCTGTGCAGGCAAAGAGAAAACAGAGGGAAAGATATGTGAAAACTATCATAATAAAGCTGAATGACTTTTTTCCCTTTTATTTTTAGCTTTTTCTGCTTTGTGGGAGCTGAAGAGTGAAGAGGGTTATAGGCTTGCCTCCTGTCTGTGAAAGTAATAACTCTATTTGATAGCCACCTGGTAAGCACCAAAAAGGTTTGCCAAACCATGCCCTTGTGCATGTTAGTTGAAATTCATCCTCTGATTTAGAAAAGAGTTTTACTTCACATTTTCTAGATCACTTTATTATAAGGAAGGGAAAACGTTAAGTGTGGTGACCAGAGACAATAATCTTACTAACAACATAGGTAGAAACAACCAGACATTCAAGCTAATATGAAGGTTTTTATTATTTATATATTGCTGCATTAAGGAATATCACCAGTTTGACCCATAGACCATATTCCAGGCAAACTTTCACATAAATTGTTGTGTACATATCTATCAGTGGAAGTCAGAAGACTCAGGTTACTCACTTCATCAGATTAGTCTAGGACTTCCTATATTTAATGTAGAAAAGCAGTGATATAAATTGTTTAGAACTGCATTAGACTTTCATTCATATTCAGTGTTTTCAAGACCAAAAATGGTAGATTTTTTGGTGCACATATTTGTAAGATATGCGTTGGGTTTTTTTAGTGTGTAAGGTGATATTATTGCTATTTACATTGTGTGTCTGTTGAAATGCAGGTAATAACAAATCAGCAGCTAATAACTGATCAGCTTCTTCAGGATATTTGTTAAAAGATGGTATTCCTCCTTCCTTTGTCCTAAAGGAATATTAAGTGCTCTTAGTTAAGAAGCTTTTAACTGGAGAAAAAAAAAAAACAACAAACCAGCCATTAGAGCAGGCTGTAGTTAAGTATACATTTGGTGGCTATGAGTTCTTGCACATGATGGTTAGGAGAATCTACAGCATGGATCCCTACGGATTTATCTCCGAAACTGCTGAAACAATGGGAAGTCATTATCGTGTAGCAGTTTGGGCTGTGCTCCGAGAAAATTCCTTTTGATGTGTTAATGCTGCAGCCCAATTAAGTTGATTATGTGTTATGGAATTTTAGGTGCTTGCTTAAAGTTGCCTGCTCAAAGTTACTGATGTCACATGAAAAATATTAGTAAGAGAAGAAGTGGACTGGCTTTTCCAAGGTAAAATGAAAAGGACAGTGGTAAACAGTGCAAGAAAGCAAACTGCTGTGCTAGGAAGTAGCCAATGGGGAGTTTTTCAGCCTCAGCTGTAATTAATGTTCCAGTTAACAACCCTTGTGTAAAAGCTGAGATCTGATAGATATTGCTGATGGCATAAGACTATCCTTTATCACTTTACCTCAAAAGAATAAATCATAAATGAATGACATCAAAGACTGGAGTAATAGAAATGGCCTGAAGTATAGTAGTATAAAAAAGCAAGGCCAAGAATGTGCGGTTACTTAATGAAACCTTTAATTATGGATTAGGTGTTTATCAGTCAAAGATCACTGAGAAAGAGGGGAACCTCAGAGCCATCCCAGAAATACTTTAATGCACAAATATTTTGCAACAATGGAAAAGACAATTATGTAACTAAAATTTATCAGAGATGTTTTCAACAGAGCAAGGCTACAACTATACTTACTGACCAGCCACAAGCAAAGCCTCTCTTAAGTACAATACCTTTCCTTAGGATATGTGATTTCAAATGGCTAAGTGCAGAGGAGGACTGCAAAATTATGATAATGAGAGAACCTATGATACCAGGTGAGCATGAAAAGAATTGTTTCATTAAACCTAGAGGCTTACATAAAACTAGAGGCTGAGAAGGGAAAGTGTTGCTGTGTGCAGGTCGAAATGTACATGTAGACTCTAAGGAAATTTAAAAAAAAAAAGAAAAAGAAAAAGAAAAAGAAAAAAAAAAGACCTGAAATATTATTTAGTCTGGGTAGTAGAACAAATACAACTAGAATGGCCCATAATAAATTCTGATGAGAAGTTGGATACTGGATCATTAAAACACTGGGGTTCTGGAAACACCCCCCAGATGTAATCAAAGTACCCTAACTACTTTCACAGTGCTAGAGCTGACTTCTGCAAGGGGTGGCACTAGTTTTCTCTTGTGTCCAGCGTGAAGCTGGATGTGCTTTGACGAAGCTGGGATTCAGCCATTTTCATTTCAGTGTGGGAACAAGGAGGTGAAGAATTCATCTGTAGAAGACAAAACTGGTATATTAAGTATCACTTGGGATAGCTACTTGTATGTTTTAATAGAGATTGAGAAGAAATTTTTGTGCAGATCAAGCAGGTTAAGGCTGAAATTTCTGATTTGTTTTCCTCATGGTATTAAATGTAGATTATTTTTACAATATTTTGCAAGCTGGTGATACTGCACTGCTCCAGTGTGTTCAGAAGTCCTTCAAAGTTAAACATTTGCTACCATAATAGTAGCAAACTTCTTTCCCAAATCCAAGAAATTCAAGACAGCAAATGGAAACTGTCTCTCAGTGGATGAGATCACTTCACCTATTATGGTCCTTTTTACCTAACATGATTCATAAATGCGCTGCACGACTGCTGACTTTTAAAGTCAGCATTCTCAAAATGACCTAGACTGTCCAATACAGAACTTAGCTTACATCTGAACAGCTACTGCTATAAATAAAAACTGTGGAGTGATATTTAATTCCATTACTTCAGTGATTATTTAATTGTTTCATCTATGACACAACCAAAAGCATAAATTTTCAGAAATTAATATTTGCCCATATTTTAAAAAAAAAAAGCTTGAATGATTCTATATTAAAAGAGAAAAAAAAAAAAGAGTGATCATTGTAATTTTTAATTGAGACTGTCAGTATCAAAGCAGTTTCTTCCAGCAAGATGTGTAACAAAAGAGAATGCACAATACTGAAAGATGGTCACAAGCCTTTTAGTTGAATATGGCAGGCTGATCCTGGCATGGCCAGACTCATATATCTGGAAATTCAAGTAGTCTCAACAAAGGGAAAATAGTCCATTTAAGGCTTCAGTGACTATCATTATGGTAAAGTCTCTAGTGTGGTTCCTTTTTATACCTTCTTTAGCTAGTAAATTTACTTCTCAGTGACAGTTTGTATCCTGAGGTGTAAAAGTCAATGTCAGAAAATGCCATCTGAAATTTTTGAGAGTCCACTATAACTACCTTTTAAGTTTTCTTGACCAGCACAGAAAATATGGAACAGCTATTAAACCGCTGTTCTCCTAATGAACATTAATTACAAGACAGCAGGTGATTAATCACTGATAATGAGCTATAGATGACTTTTAATGGTCAGCTAATAGTGTCATGGGCCTTTAATACCGAAAATAATTAAAACTAATAACAGATTGTATGGTGAATATGCATGACAAAAATGTGCTTACACTTCAAAAATTAGGCACCCAAATACAGGAGGAATATTTTTTTTCTGTGACCATGACACTTTAGCTCAGTGCTTAGGGCATTTGCAAGGGGGAAAAAAACTGAGTTATTGTTCTGGTTTTAAGAACCATTTGAAATGGGGCTTGGATTTGGGTTACAACTTATGACTGTTATTTTTTCCTCCAAAGGTGAAAGTCCTAACCTGCATCCTGCAGTTTTCTCTCTTGTTCTTCCTGGCACAAGAAATCTTTAATTATATAATAGATATTGAGTCGCTAATGGGAAAGAAATCTTTTCCATCACCTTTCCATTTCTGGAACAACCTATAGATAATTACTAAGGCAGTCTTAAGAACAGAGATGTGGCTTGAAATCTCTCCCTGACTGCAAAGAAAATGTAATCCTGACCATTCCTGCCTAGATAGCACCAAGTGCAATACTGCTCTGTAAAGCCCTGGGTTTTGAGGAGGAAGAGTATTTCCTTAACAGAAATAGAGTTAGAGCCCTGAAAGGGGGTTCAAAACCATAAATATTTTGCATGTTAATATTGTTCATAATGAAAGGGCATGTCTGTACATCTTATACTGTTGGGTCAATTCAACACGCTAGCATTCAGCTAATTGCTGGGAAGCAAACTATCCCCAAGTACACTGTGGTTACCTGAAGGTATGCCAGTTCTGGTAGCTGTTCTCTGGCCTGATAGGCACACAGCACAGCACAGTTTACAGCTCTAGGGCTAGACTTTCTCCTGAAACAGGTCTAGAATTTCACCCAAAAATAGTCTCATCCACACTGACTAGTTACTCTAATACATTATCTCCCAAACCATGGCTGGCATTGTTGGGAAAGTGCTAGCTGGCCAAGGCTAAAACCACGTCAGAGAGTGTGCTGGTTATTCAATAGCACAAGCAATTGCAGAATGGTGGTTGAGCACGTCCTGCCACTCTCCACTTTACTGTCACAGATAAAGTCTTAGCTATCTCTCTATCTATCTATCTAATCACTACAGATATGGGGACCAGGACCTAGATATTAGATCCTACCCGGCTGGTATAAAAATATTTTTTTTCAAGGAAGCCCTTCACTATTAGAAACCAAATTAATAATTAAGACTCTAATGTTAAGGCCATATAAAAAAACAATTTGCTGGAGGTCAGAAAATTCAGGACAATTTTGGGAATAAAGTTTTGAAAATTTTAGTTTTAACATAATACGTAAGTCATGGAAAAGTATAAAGTTTTATATCTCAGAAGCAAAAGAATCAGTTCATCAAAGTGGGAACAGATGTGAATTCAAGTTTTAAATGGTCTTGATTTTGCAGTAATTTTCCTATTTCATGCTGTCCCCTGCTATTTTTTCAGACCCTGTCAACATGTCATTTTGTCATGTCATGTATTAAATCCCAATCAGTCAAATGTTTACACAGGTGAGCAGATTTACAAATGCCAGCAGCCACAATTAAGCAAATTTGACTGTCCATTTGAGTAGTCACTCACATTTGCAAGATTTTCTGAAAGTTCATGTGAAAGTGCAAGGCCTTTGCAGGTGACACAGTAACAGTGAAAATGTGGGTTTTGTTCTAATTTTACACCAGGGTTAATCCATTGCCATCACTAGTGGACCTGCTTCCACTCTATAGGAAACACCTTTCAAGTTGTCTTCAACTGAATTTCTGTGTTTTGTGGGGCATTTTTTAAATCAATGGATTTTTTTTTATGTCACTAGAATAAAACAAATAATAAAAGACAAATGTGAAATATAAAAAAAAAGTTTTCATATTCCTATTCAACTGACAGCATTGACACTTATAGCTGATGTTCTTAAAGTCAAATACTGAAATAATAATGTTGCATTTCAATAAGTCTTGAAAATAACCTTAGGGTAACACCCTACCTATAATAGAAGGAAGAATTTTTTTAAATCACAATTGTACATAAATGATAGAAAATCAATCATGCATTCCCTTGGCAAAAGCACTGTTTTCAAAGCAGAATATCTGGCAACATGATATTTATTATTATTAATATTAATATTATTTGACATTGAAGATGATTCCTTACAAGGCCATCTGTGTCATTTGAAACTTTCAGAATGATTGTAGCATTTTGGATGAGAGCTCATACAAGCTTGCTGCCAGATTTCAGATAACATATAAAACCAACCTTCTGACTGCCTGTGGTCATTAAAGAGCAGAAGATACTTTTTGGAAGAGTTACACTGTAGAGCACCCACTGTGCTGGCCAAATTCCAATGTGGAAAATTACATTTTGCCTACTGACAATTGCTTCTTCTATTTTGAAAAGCAAGTCCTGTTTTTTACCTACTGTCCCAGATATTAGACATGTGGCTAACTTGGAGCATGGTGCTAAATCCATCACATGCATATCTATCTTGCTGAATTGTCACCCTGATCCATGTATTAATTCTGTTAAGGTAGTGTCCCATTTTTAACCAGCAGAGTGGCAATTTAACTTCTGTATAAAATACAAGAAAGCATTACACTTAACATCTAGATCAGAATTTCAGAAGCTAGTAATTCAGGAAAGTGACATGCTAGGTTTCTTTATTAATAATTTTCTACACTTTCTACACATTTCTTGTATGCTGTGAAACATATTTAAACCCATACGTAAGATGTTCTTCCTTTAAGCAGTTAAGTACTTGCACAGTTTTAGGCACCTGCAAAACAACATCGACTTTGAGCTGCAGATATACAAATTGCATTTTCTTTATTTATAAAAAGGACAAGAATTTTAAAAGCTCAAATTGCTTAATTGGTCTTCTGCCACCATTGAAGCTGAAGCAGATCTAGAATAATCTTGAAACCTTCCTCAAATACCTCAATTGCAAAGGCCAGTGATTAGTATTTCCTTAACTTTTTTAAAGACAGTTATGTGAAGGCAGAACCTAAGTCTTTTCAAGTAACAAGCTGAATGTCAGTGGAAAGGATAATGCATATGTGCAAGCTGCCACTGCTCAGCTCCAGGAATCCCAGAGCTCAAGAAGCAGCAGCTACAATGTTTTGTGAAAGAGCACTGTGGGGTCCTGCAGGAGGAATGGCAAAGTACAGCAAGACTGTTGCCATTATTTTAGTAGCTAGGCTACAATTAGGACAGGATTGTTGTTTCTTAGTTTTTGCCCTGTAATTACAAATAGCACCCTTGATAAGATTAAGCACTGTGATAAATTTTGCATCTTTGCTTAGTTTAAAAATAACTCTATGTGTTTTCAGATAAGCAGATAATTTAAAATCTCATAATCAAATTCATGAGTCAGGACTCCTTCAAAGATGGAAAACAGACAGGTTCTGTTTCATGTTTAGGCATATCTGGAGGGGTGGGCACAAGCCAACTTC
>NW_008611322.1:0-870 GCF_000691845.1 Merops nubicus
GTTACAATTATTATTTTTTATATATAATTATATACTATTGCATGGTGGAAATTATAATTTATTGGTGGCATCCCTTGGATCAGCTGGGAAAACAATTATCAGTTGACTTGGTGTGTTCTGCTCTTCTTGCTAGACAGAATCATACGTCAAAAATAATTCAACAGGCTGGATTATTTTTTAGACTCTGCTCAGAAGAAGCCTGAGGCAAATTAGCACAGTCTCTTGCTGCTTCTTTTTTTCCACTAGTCATGAACATGTGCACTACTAAAGTCTGAGATTAAAAAAAGGAGAGCCTTATTTTTCCTACATCACTTCCTGAAACATAAAGAAAATTATTTAAGGAAAAAAAATTATTCACCCTTTGTTGTCCAGTTTTCCCCCACCCCTTTTAGAGAAATGCCTTCGTTTCCCAGCTATGTCATGTCTGACATAGCAAACTTACATGCTCTCTCAGTGTATGAGGATTATGGAAAAATGTTGTCCTTTCCAATAAACAGAACCTCTTCTGTGCTGAGCAATACTTTTCACCTGTCTTTCCAAACTCTCTCACGTATCAGCTGTAGCTTTTTGAGCCCTTGTGTTTGCTGTGGCAAAATATCTAATGTCATAGAATCATAGAATGTTTTAGACTGAAAGGGACCCCCAGACATCATCTGGTCCAACCTCCATACACAAGTAGGGACATCTCTACCTAGGTCAAGTCACTCAGAGCCCCATCAGACCTGACCTTGAATGATTCCAGGGCTCAGGCCTCCACCACCTCTCTGGGCAGTCCATTCCAATGATCTAACACCCTTATATTAAATTTTTCTAATATTGAGTCTGAATCTATCCTTTCCTATTTTTAAACCATTACTCCTTGTCCTATCA
>NW_008611323.1:0-2779 GCF_000691845.1 Merops nubicus
TGCCCCGAGGTGCAGCGTGCCAGGGCTGGGCCAGGGCAGCCCACCGCCCAAAGAGGTGCTGGCCACAGGGCCACGCCAGCACAGGCCACTTGCTAAACAGCAACTGAAATACGTTGTCCGGCTATCAACTTGTGTGTCACTAAGGACGTCTGTAGTGAGGATGAAAATGCTAAGACAAAGCTTAAAAACCCATCAGCCTTCCAAAGGCTACAAAACCTTGGAAAGGACCACGCCGGGGAGCCACCGCCTGGGGCTGGGTCACTGCAGCTGAAAATGTGGCTATTTCAGATCTGGGCTGCTCCCATTTGCCACACTTCTTGTTACCAGCATTTTGGACAATTTCCACTTCAATACCCCTGCACTAAAATGAGTTGCAGATCAAACCAGGCAGCCAATAGAATTTGTAAATTAAACTACAAAATTATTTAAAATCCCCTTTGAGGATGTTATCACAGGGTTAACACCCACTCTGGCTTCAGATAATGCAGTAGCAATAGATGTTAATGCGCACTATGGAACATGATTTATTTTTGCTGAGCAGGCTTGGCATCTATAAATCTCAGCACTCTTAACATTTAAAGTTGTTATTCCAGTGACAAAATAGACATGAGGGAGATAAGAGTCTTTATCTCTATTAACATTTTATTGTTATTAGGAGAATATGGACACGGACTGATCCAAGGGTAGGAAAATCACAGCAGTTTGTTTGCGTACTCAGGGAGCTGAGCTAACAATCCTGTTTTCTGACTGCACTTGGGAGTCAACTGAAACACAGGAGGAGAAGATCAAAACGGGAGATTAGCTGCCTATTTTGGTTTCTGGTTTTCATTCCCGTTACCTTTCTGCTCACAGGACCTGCTTTGGCATGGCCTTAGGAGAAGGTCCCTCACGAGCCGACGAACGGCTGACCCGCTGCACGCAAGCAAGGAAACCCTTTTTAAACACCACAAAAAGGCTGAAGAACAATTCCATGCAATGCAGACAAACAGCACTGCCAGGGAGGCAGAATCTTTCTGGATCCACTGGCCACCTGGAAATGACTCTCTGCTCTCTGCCCCAGCCCTGCTGCCTGGACTTCTGTGGCTCCTGCAGCTCCCCACCAGCTCCCAACCCATTTGGCATTTTCCTTTCTTCCTTCTGAGGCACATAGTGGACCTTAACGTGGTACAATGCTCTTTGTAAGGTGGCCCCAAAACAAAGCGAGCGAAGCTCCAGTAAGGGCTTGACTGCCAGAGGCTTAAGCAGTCAGACTGAAAAACAAAACAAACCTGAAAAAATCACACAAATGGCACAGTCACCTGCTTAACCCGCTGCCAAAAGCCAGGAGGTCGCAGCCTCGTCCCTCCCTCTCCCCCAGCAATTGTCTCTGGAGTTTGCCACACACACAAACACAACAGGACTGTCGTGGGCCACCTCAGCAGGCAGCTGTATCCCCGCTCCAGGACTGCTCCACCTCCAGCTCCCCAGCCAAGCACTGCTCAGGCGTCTCACACTGACCTGGAGCAGGTATGACACTGAGGAGGGGCAGCTGCCTTGGAGCTTCCTTCATAGGCATCCAGCTGGGCTCCAGGCAAGGGCCAAGAGGCTCCTGTCCCAAATTTGGCAGAGCCTCCAACCCTGAGACAAGGCATGGGCAAGTTGCGGGAGCATCCTCCAGCATGAGCTGGGACAGGCAGCGTGAACTCTGGTGAGAGAAACCCAAGTCTGGTTTATGCAACCCTGTGTCACTGGATGGACCAAAGAGCTTAGGACAAGCTTGAACCTGACACAGGGAAAGCATACAGTCTGTACTGCTCACGAAGAACACCCAGGTTACAGAAGAGCCTCAACAATGACACAAAGCTACCATGAAGGGTGCTGTCCCAGAGTGTTCCCCCACCCGCCACTGTACCGTGCTCACCCACGCTGCTCCTCGCAGGCAGCGGGGCTGCAGCTCGCCCAGGTCAGGAGCTCTCTGCCACACTGGATTGTCCACAGCAATGGAAAAAATCACTCCAGCTAACTGCTGGATGCAAGCGCCGACCCGATGGGTAATGACTCAGGATGTCCATGATGACAACAGCCCCCAGGACTTCCTCCGGTCACTGCCACACAGAGCGAGGAGCCGCTAACCTGCGCCTGCACTCCCAGAAGGATTCGAAGGGCACGGTGAAGGAGCAGTACGAGCAGCACCACTCCCCACTCCATCCCTCCCAGCAGCTGCTTCGGGAAAACAAAACCGCTCAAAGACGTTTCAAATATTTCCCCTCAAGAAATCAGGCTCATGATGCGCCAGGAAAAAGAACAAAGAGCAGTGCTGGAACAACTTCTCTGAATGGAGATGTTGACTCTAATGACTCAATTATGCCTTTATTGGGGAGGGCAGCAGGGACACAAGCACAAGGGACACAGAAACAACAAGACAGAGTTTGTGACAACCTATAAACAAGGCACCGAGAATCTCCACACCTGGCTCTGGCGCCCAGGCACTGGGCAGGATGTCCACGGTCACACCTCATCCTGCCCAGGAGCACCAGGGCCAGGCACAGCGTGCCCGGGCTGGTCCCAGGATTGCTCCGTCCCAGCTCCTCAGCTCCAGGGCAGAGCAGTCACCAGTCACCAGTCCCCCAGCTCACGGGGACTTTGGGAGGGCTCAGGTGCCACTGCACAGGGCTGCCGGGTGTCCGGAGCCAGAGCAGCACTAGGCAGAGGAGCTGAGGTAAGAAGTCAGGGGGTGCTCTGTGCCGCCGGCTGCCCCGGATCCCGCTCTGGCGGGCGCCTGCGTGGCACTGCCCGGTGC
>NW_008611324.1:0-1921 GCF_000691845.1 Merops nubicus
ACTGCAGCTTTCCTGTGAAAAAGCTGAGTCTCCAGGTTATTCCAGTGCAGCCCTCTATTGAGCTCTTCGGTAGACTTTGTGAGTAGAAAATCACAGAGTATCCCTAAGCTTTTATTTTACAAAATAAAATACCCCCCGATCCCTTGCCAGTGCGGGTCTGCTTGCAGTGTCTGTCTGGCTGTCTGGCCAAGGAGCGCACAGTAACTTCCCCGCCAGCCCGCGCGCCTCGCAGCAGGGAGATCTGCAGTGTCGGCACTCGGCTGACTGTCTTCTTCGTTTGACTTTCATGTGTGCAGTACAGTATGTTAACTGTTCTCGTAATAAAATGAGTGTGGATCTCATACTAAAAATTAAATGGGGAAAAAAAAGGTCTGATTTTCCCTTTCCTACTTATTACCCCTTGTTCCTTTCCAATAACAGCTGTTGATGGCGAGTCCCCGTAGCCGGTTATGTGAGTGACTGTAGTGTGTCAACCCTCGTACAAAAGCGTCGGAGGCGTACAGGTCTGTGCAGCTCGCAGAGAGACGTGCCCCCCAGTCTCTGCAGTAGTTCCCATTTTCTTAAAGGACCTACCCCCCAAAGTCACTTCTTTGATCCTCATCAGTAATGATTCGCATACCAAAGCCATCAGTGTTTCCAGGGGAGAATTATGAAATTTGTTCCTATGTGCTCTTAGTTTTAGCTACCGTGTGAAATCAATTTAGTCAGCCACGAAGCATGGCAGTCACAGAGGCGCTCGGCCGAAATGGCACTTGCATTCTTCAGTGCAAAATGGTGCAAAACAAAGTGTTAATTGACACTTAAAACTGGTTTTTTTTTTTTTTGGTGGTGTTCACTCATTTGTAGTAAGTCCAGAAATACTGCTAGTAGAAGTGACTGGCCAGGCAAGATGCAATAGGAAGTGTGGGGAATGGAAGCATTTTGGTGGAAGTTTTGCTTTATTTTGTCTACATATAAAATGTTCTTTAGTAAGTTGTCATTTTTAATGTATCCCACAGAAGTTTGTTTGGAGGAACTATGATGCTAAGTAGGGTGTGCCTGAAATATTTGTTCTGTTAAGCTGAGGGCAAAAGTTGCAGTGTTTCATAGTTGTAAGTGTAAAAAAAAATTTCTAGACTCTTCCAGTTCAACAAGTTTGTGTGTATTTGATTGATCTAGGGCATGGGCCCGGGGCTGTGAGCAGCAGCTGCTACAGCCTTATTTATCTTGAGTGAAAGCATTCGGGCGGGCGTCTGCAGTCCTCCTGCTCCCAAGTGTTTATGACCTTTCAAATATCTTCTGTTTTAGACAGAAGCAGTTTCGGGCAAGCAGGATGTATTTCATTACAAGTCATTATAAAATGTGAAGTATAAGATTATGTCCAATTGTGAAAAATTTTGTTTGGGAGCCCTGTTACAAATTCTTTTACCTGCTATGATATTTTATATGTAATGCAATAGGGTACTGCTGAGTGTGTGCATCTACTGGGGCATATCACAAACACTCACGTTGTTTATAACCGGGAGTCCGTGAGCACGTGGCTGTGTTTGTGGGAAACACTTAAAAAAACGTCGTGTGTTGGACAACTGTTTTAGAGACCTGACAAAGGCATCTTTGTTGTGATAAAAGTACAAAGTGCCCTAACAAAATGTGGTAGTAGCAGTAGTGTTGAATTATATTTCGTTAACATACAGGAACAGCAACTCTGGACTCTGCAAGTCTTGCCTTTCTCACGACCTGGATTTTATTTTCATTTCTAGAAATAATTTTACAGCAAGTTTTGTTGCAAAAATACAGAGCATCTATGGTTCCTAGACATGGGCTGGGATTGGGGCATGCAAACCAACAGGAGCGAGCTGGGATGGAGGGATTCAGCAGCCACAAAGGGCCAACCTCCATGGTGGATATGAGCCTCTAGGGCTGTTTTGCCAATGACCAGGCC
>NW_008611325.1:0-2704 GCF_000691845.1 Merops nubicus
CAGCCGCGGGCGGCCCCTGCCCCGAGGCGCCTGGCCTGCCCTGCCGCGGGCTGGCACAGTCCTGCACTCAGGCTTTCCAGCAGCTCTTCTGTGCTGCAGATATGCAAGTCTGTAGTTTCCTCTAGATTTAAGACAGAGTTTCTATTAAAAGGAGTGGGTTTTGTAGTTTTAGTGTTTTGAGAACTAGTTGAGTTTGGGTGGCAGCTGTTGAACTGCGTTGTGATAGGACTTCAGCCAAGAACCTGAACTCTAGCTTTCTTGTTTGAACCCCCCAAGAGTTCTGAAAATCTGCTTTCTAGTTTGACCATCTGCTGAATAGTCAAATTTTTGTCCAGTATCTCTTCTTATTTATAGAAGTTTTAGATAGGTTCAAGAACTCAATTGAGTTAGGTATGAAATGCTGCTGGTATTATTTGTATACATGTTTCCCTCTAGTCTACAGCGGTATGTCCTATAGGTTAAGTAAGGTGAAAAGACGTAAACGAGAGATTTTGTTTATAGTAATGGTTAATTCTGGGTTTCTGTGGAGTGCAGATTTTGTGCTATGTGCTCTGAAAATTGAAATTTATGGTTGGGGACATTAAAAAGAAAAATTACATAGGAATACTGTGGTTTCTGTATTAAATCCCTACTCTGAATTTCTGAATGCATGCCACTGCTAAGCTCATTGATTATCTGGTTATGGTTTGGTCTGGGAATCTGGATATAGGAAAGCATGTTGGGGTTTCTTTTTGTTTGTTTTTCTAGGGCCTCTGCATAAGTATTGTTTTTTCATCCTGCTGTTAAAAAAAAAAAAAAATAGTGCTAAGACTTTTAGTTCTCTGGTGGGCTTTTAGAATGAAAAATGGAAACAAAATGGGTTTAGATTTTTCACATTGAAACCATTCTTTTTTTCCTTAAGCTTCTGGAAGTTTTGATCTCCTTGACAACACTGACATCCATCTGCACTTCCCAGCTGGAGCTGTCACAAAAGATGGACCATCTGCTGGCGTTACCATAGTAACCTGTCTTGCTTCACTCTTCAGTGGGCGGCTGGTGTGTTCAGATGTAGCCATGACAGGAGAAATCACACTAAGAGGCCTTGTTCTTCCAGTAAGCATCATTTAAGAACAGAGCTAAGTTGTATTAATTCTTCCTGTTATGGACATAAAATTATTATGGCCATTTACAAAAGCAAAGCCTTGCTGGCTCATTCCCTAGCAGCAATCTAGTCTCTTCGGGTGCAGTTGTGAGAGGCTGATGGAAGCCAGGCTGCTGTAGTTCTGTACCACGCCTCTGCCTGCTTCGCACTTAATGTCGAAGCTACCCTGCCTGCTCTCTTCAGGATAAGCATATCAAAATTTATGGTTAGAAGGGAAAATTTGAAGTTTTAAAAGCTAAAATGGCCCCGAAATATATACTGCAATTTCTAAACAAGCTTCCTCCAGCTATTACTACAGAAGTATACCCAGTTTGTTTTACAGGTTCTTTCTTAAAGCTCTTGCAGGAATTGCATAGGGGTTACTCTTGAAACCATCTCTGTATGTGTATTTTGAGATTCTAAATTTTGCTTGTATATAGTTCAGGTGAATGGTGTGTTCACATACAGCTTTTTCAAAGCATGCAGGCAAAAGGAAGTTTTCTGTTTTAGTGTTAAGTATAAAATGGAGCCTGGCAGAAGTGATTAAGCAGATATGGGAGCTATCACCTCATACCAAATGATGGACAAAGGAAGAAGTTGGAAAACAGCATTTTGCTTCATGCAGTCCAGAGTAAGCCAAAGAGAAGGTGGTAAGGTGGCAGGCTTAGAAGGACCTCTGCAGTAGCATTCTGTCGGGGTTCTGCTGACGAGACTGCCTGTGGTTCAAGGCGCTAGTTAGTGAGAGATGAACACTGTATTACCTCTGATCTGGTGCAAGTTCGTTTAGCTTCACAAATAAATGGTCTTTATTGCACCAGTGAACAATGTTTGCCTACTATTTAAGGTGAGTACCAAGCCCAGGTATCTGTAAATATTCCAGCAGGTTTACCTTCTCTCTGAAGGGTGTCCAGAATCTGTTAGCGGCGAGTTAACTCACAGGAGCTCCTGCTGCCCGGCAGCGAGCCACGGCCGAGCGTGGAGCACTGTCCGGGGCAGCACAGTCACTGGGAGGACTTGCCCTTCACTACTCCTTTGTGTGACAGCAGCCTGAACTTTGCCCTCAGTGCTAGAATGGGAAGCTGTCCTTTCCCCTAAAGCACCGTCACTTTACACGTTTATTCTGTAATGTGGTCTTGAAATAGGATTAGAAAAGAGTCCAAGGGGACGAAGCTAGAGCTGTAACTAACAAACAGGAAAACTATTCCCTCCCCTCCCCATCTCATTTTGAGCTCAAACAGGTGGGTTACTGAAGTGCTGCCTGTTTTTATAGCACAAAGCCATCTTTGCGGTATTGGACCACCGGTTTGCTTTTCTGTTCTAATGCAGGTGCAGCATTTCAACACACCATATGAGAAAACTGAATCAGGGCCATCTCTCTTAAGAAAAAAATGCCTAAGAATTAATGCCTTTTCCACTACTGATACTCTTGTACCTCCATACCCAGAATAGTTTTTAATTTTTTTTCTTCATCATTAACTGTTATGGAAAGGGTACTGCAGCCTGTTAATGTATTTCCCCCATTAAGCATACAACAAGCTAAAACTACTGCTGCATTTTTAATTGCTTTCCTAAATGGGGGGGGGG
>NW_008611326.1:0-7452 GCF_000691845.1 Merops nubicus
CGCAGCCTCCTCTCCTTGCAGCCACTTTTTAATTAAGAGAAGTATTATTAAAGTTATTAAAGTTTCATAGTATTTTTTCTCATGAGATAATGACCATATAACTACAAGAGTCAGTTATGTAATCATATTTGTACTTGAGCTTAGATTTCATGTGAGTGGATCCAGTGATTCAGTTTCTCTTGCATGATTATGCAGTGCCATAAAAATTCAAATAAATATGCTACAAAGCAAAATATGAATAATTAAGAAGAGAAATTTAGTCCAAAGTTGCTTAATCATCATATGTTTAGTTTATTATTGCACTTTTTCCTTTTATTATTCTCCAGAAATTAGAACAAACTTTATAGGCTCTTAAGCCTTTGATTTATTTTACTATATAAACTACCCTCTATTTCCACAGTCTGTATATTTTCATTATTTAGCAGCTGATGCTTGGACTTAAGAATAATTTATGGAGAATATCTTCAGCCCTTCTGTTGATCATGCAGTCATGTTGCTGAAGGAAGGCTGAACAGTATAGATGAGAAAATCACACTTTCATTAACCCAGTGTAAGAAGCTGTGGGGTATTCCTATATAAGCCAAAGAAGTCTGAAAGAGAATGGTACTTATATTCTGTAGAGAGCATTGGCAAACATATCTGTTTCTACATTAAACAAAAATATTTTTCAGGTTCAGACCCTGATTCCGGAAGAGGAACAGTTTGTCAGAGGCTCCATGAGCAAATGAAATACTGAAATGAATGGAGTTCTAGACATACTAAAAAAGCAGACAGGATTTTTGGACATAGTGCTTTGGGATATGACGGTTAAATCTGAAAAAGCCCAGTTTGTCTCCGATGTGCCAGTAAGAGGCAACACTTTTTCATATTCCTTTTCTCTTTGTCCAGCATGGACAGAGGGGAAAAAGACATTACAGTTCAACATAAAACCTTACAAAACAAGGATAATCTGAAACAGAGATTGAGGATTCTATAAACAGATGGGTAAAAGCAATGTTAAATTCTTTTGTTCTTGAAATATTTTATCTAGAAACTGAGATTATTGAAGTCTCCTCAGCATGTGAAAAATGTTTCACTGATCTACCAAACCTCTACAAATTCTTCAGGAGATTTGCAGGCCTACAAATGGGATAAATTGATTCACTGCTTCTTACATGGAAGTTCATTTTAAAAACAGAACAGTACATGTGTTCTTAATATTTTGGAAACATTATTGAAAAAGCATGAGCCTCAATTTGTTCTCTTTTATTTCCATTTCTGTCATTTTGGTTCTGGAAATCTCTGACTGTCTTAAATTAGCCAGCTGCAAAAACTAATCACATGGAAGTATATACATTAGTCACTGAGCTGACCAGATTTGTATCAAATGTTCTTATGCTTGAGTATAACCATCATTCAGGTGGAATTTTTATTTCATGTTATGATAGAAGTTCTTAAAACACCAGTTAATGCCCATATGGAAATAGAAATTTTCCCATGAGAAGAATACTGGGAAGTTGTAAAGTTGTGGTCCTTATGCCAGAAAATGCTGAAACTAATTGCATATATGTTACCTATTAAAGTACTAGTATTTAAATATTTAAAAGGAATTATCTCATACTGCTTTTTCACATGTTAAATTTTGAGTGTTTGACTTTGCAGTTTTGATTAATGTTGTTATAAGATGCTTATTTGTGTTTTGTTTCCCATGTTTTAGGAAAAGTTATCTGGCAACAAGAAATGACATGAATTGGCATCAAAATATCAGGCATCAAAGCCTGATTTTCTAGGAATATTCACCTTTGCTCCCATGCAAACTAAGCTGTTACCTGATTTGGACCAATGCTGAAGTCACATAGGAAATTCTGATCTTGGGAAAACCAGTTCATGTAGTATAAACCAAATCAGGGTTTTGTTTTTTTTTTTTTATTAATGATACAGAATTAGCTTACAGTAGGTGGATCAGGATCAATATCAACATTGCAACAGAGAAACAAAGGTCCTTGGGACTTGCAAAGTGTTAATACCTACAAACTCATAAGTGTGCTTCCATAACTATAGTTGATCATGAAGCATGAGAATAAAGTCTGGATTTTTAACATAAAGCTTAAAAGAGTACACTGGGCTCCGTGGTAGCTCAGAATTGGGTTGTCTGGGCCATTTTTATGCTGCTGATGGCTGGGGATGAGGATAGGGAAAAGATGCACTATGAAAGACATTGTAGTGCGGTTCACTTGTCAATGTAGCCTGCTTTTGAAAAAAATCCCCTCTCTGCTGGCCACTCAAGCTCTTGCATGCAGTCTGTCACCCCCAGATGGCTAGTCCTACTGCCCCATGCTGAACACTGCAGCACCTCTCAACCGTCTCCCTCCCTCCTTCCCTCCCTCCCTCCCTGAGACTCTGTCCTTGCTACTTCCTCCTGTACGCCCTAGGCCAAAGGCAACCTTTAAATTAGGCATTTTTGTTGGGCCAGTCGCTAGGATATACAGAAGGATTACAGTCTTTTGCTTTCCTTTTTTTTTTAAAACTCTTATTTAAGCCTTTACATTTTTATTCCTTACTCTTTTAATCCCTTTCAAAATCTGTATTGGGCAGGGACAAAGGCCATCTCCTGCAATGTTGCTCAAGAAGCTTTCACTTACAGTCAAATAAAATCAGGTTGACTTTCAAGTATTCCTCTCATTTCCTTTATGTTTTTGAAGTCCCTAATTGTGTGACTGGGAACACACATAGATGTTTTGTTTAATCTTCTTTTCTTTGTGGTTAAATGTTCTTGAAATTTTTGGTAGTACCTTCAGCCACTTTAGTGACTGTCACAGGCTGGGAAACACTGACTCACTTTTACCTGAAGTATCTGGCATCTGAGTAATGGGAAACTCTGATCTGAGGTTCAGCACTTGCTGATTTTCCTTTCCAGAGCAGAGACTGGAGGGAAATATTGTTCCTCTGCTGTCACCTTGTCGAGCAGGGGAGAACATTGGGCTCTTTGGGCTTTTTAGCACTGTGAACTGAGAAAAGCTGGCATGGGGTCAGTATGGACAGAGCCATCTGAGATTTAAACTGTTAAGATCCAGGAAGTCATTCAGGATAGTGATCTGCACTCTGCTTATAATTGAAGATTTGATTAATGATGATTGGGCTTTAATGAGGTCAGTGAAAGACACAAAGGCCAGGTCCTGGCAGAATTTAAGTTTTCTCGTTGAACTGCACCAGTGCAGAATAAAAAGATGTTGCTTTCCACAGTAGGAGAGCAAACTGTTTTCTTAAAACTGCAAGCCATTTTGGTTACATTTAGAAGCATTACACAACCTATTTTGCAAGCAGTGTTATCCACCACCTATAATCACATGTAGAGTGTCTTCTGTTCAATTTTTCTGTCATTTTAACACCTCTAATTGGCAAACCAGGCAATTTTCTAGCTCCAATTCTCTGATCTGAGGAGGAAACACTGGTAGTGAACAATTTGTCACCCTCTATCAATAACTGGAAGTGCTGACATCAATTAAAGGTCAACATTTTAACCTTATGAAATCACATGCAAAATTCTCAAAATAAAGCGACTGAGCACTCAATCATTTCAAAGGGTTGTAAGAAATAAAGGGCTATAAAGGACCACCTGCTTCAGAAAGCACAATCTCACACTATATGAGAAAGATTAAGAGATTTTTTTAAAGTAGTATTAAGTTACTCGGAATACACTAATCCATCTTTGTAATGGTAATGTAAATGTAACAATATTTTTTCAAAAAGCATTTAAATGAAAATATTAAAATGTTACTTCAAAAAAAAATGTTTATTGTGTTTTGTTGTAATTTGTATGCATCATTAAGGTAATTTGAAAAAGAATAATTTAGAAAAACATGATTTTTACTCCAGAGTTGCATTGCTGATGACAAATAATTTTCCACGTGCTGGATTCAACTCGCTCACATCCACCTTATATACAGGAGTATAAAACAAATGTTTAAACATCAGCATTTGAAACACTGACATTTTGCAGATGTCTGGGAAAATAAATTCCATTTTACTTATATAAATAAATTTGAAATAAACACTCTTTACCAGGTTTTATTTTTCATATCTATATAGTTAACTTTCATTTGGGTCATAGTATTGCAATCTACTGCAGATAATATAGAGATATATTTAAGAAGGACCTTGTATTGGGGTAATGTTATAATAAAAAAGAAATTTAAAAGGGAATACTACCATAAGAAAGGGAAATGTTTGCACTTCTGCCCTGCTTGTTAAGAAGATCTATCAACTTTAATTTAATCAATGGAACTAGTTGAAGTTTGCACATGTAAAGAGAATACTTTATTCTCTTGCATCATTAGTATTTGAATATTGAATTATTTCGAATGTGTAAAAATGGCTGATGAAAAGGATATGAAACATGCTGTGAAAACTTGATATGAAACATGCTGTGAAAACTTGATATTTCACAAAAAAACCTTGTCATGTGTTTCTTGTGACTGCATTCACAAGAAACTAAATAGAATAACATTGTTGCAGTGCTTTTTCTTGAGGTTCAAAATTGCAAGAATCAATTAGGTGTATTTGCTAGCATGCTTAAGTCTGTTTAACAATACTAATTAAAGTATAGATCAACCAATTAGTTCTCATATGTAATTATGTAGTTTGAATATTAATAAAAATCACAGGTACAATTACAGATACATTTACTGTGTCTTTTTTACATCTCATAAGATTGTTTTATTAACACAATGCTGTCCCTACAGCTGACAGGATAAACGTTTTAGTCATATATTTCTCCAAGATTTTTTCAGGTATCATGTGATAGCTACTTGCTGACTGTTTTTATAAAATTCCACTCAGTGCCGCCCATCTCAAAAAAACCAAATGAACCAAACCAAACCATACATGAAATTAAAGTGTTCAGGAATAGGAAGTCAATTCTGAAAAGAACAATACTTCAGGATACACCTGACAGCCTCTTGCTGCTTTCTTCCAGTAGGAGGACAATATGACAGCAGCACAATGCTATTCCCACTCCAAATATACAAAATACCAAGATATACTAAGATTAGTAGCTACTGTACTGGCATGCCATTATATAAATTTCCTTCTATTGTCTAGAATTAATGTCCATCAGTCATAAGGATACATAACATTTGTTACTGTGACAAATGACTATGTGGATCCATTGCCCCTCTCCTTCCCTATATTGACTAACCTTTTGTCCAGCATATTTAAAAGTAGTATGATACTTGTATATAAAACAGATAGACATGCAGACAGATATATATTCAGCATTGAAAGTTAAATAATATTAACTCTGTCTGTTTCACTTCAAAAATGTTGCAAGAACTTAGTTCTCAGTTGTCTGAACTCTGTCAGGTCAAAGTGTAGAGGAGTTTTTTTTCCTGCAGCTATCCCTACATGGTGAATTAAAAGTTGTTAGAACTGTCCCTGCATCAGGAGTAAATGTTTAATTACATATTATGTCTATTTTCCTTCTGTATCAGATATGGAAATAAACATCAGCAAAAAGATAAGTTAGATAGATGTCCTTCAGTTGTTAGTGTTTGGATTGTGGGTATTTTTGGGGGGTTTTTATTGGTTGGTTGGTTGTTTTTGCTTTTGTTTTTGTTTTCTTTTGTTTTGTTTTCCTATTTCTGTACATAAGTGCATAATCCATTTTAAGTATATAACTCCATCTCCATTTTAAAGGTTACATGCGAGGAAAAGAAAAATCATCCAGCCTATAGGTACGTGCACAAAACTCTAGCAACGAAAATGATTCTGCTTAAAAGATAAGAATAATAGTTTCTTTAAAAAAATATGCCAAAGCTGAGTCAGTTATTCATGCGAATATAGATAGAAAAATGTCAGAGGAAAAAATTCAATCTTTACTAGTCTACTAAATGCAGGTAAAACTAGAGAATTTGGAATAAACAAGCTGCAGGAGATGGAAATGTATATTGGCTATCTTGAGCATCTTGCTGTTATGGTGATTACTAAACACTTACTATTATATTATGTGTATTGAATGTTTATCTACTCTTCTGAAAAAATCTTCAAATATGATCACAACAGGGAACCTGCTTTTTAAGGTGTTGTCCTCATTGTTAAAAGATTAAATCAGACAACTGTCACATGCATGTAGAGGTGATTAGAGTTTTGTTGTCAAGCAGTTTATTGCTCACCAAATTACTGAGCAACGTGAGAGCACTACAGCAAATTAATGTGTTGCTTACTGATTTTAACTTACACCCTTTCTTTGCTTTGATATTTGTGATGCATAAAAAAAAAGAAAAGGGTACAACAGATGAGTGACTGCAAAAAAGACTAGAGTAACAGAGAGATTACTTACAGAGAGATTAGAGTAGATTACTGTTAAGAGGAAAATGTGTACGTCGCATCTTGAGAGGGTAATAGAATTTTATATAGTAGACATACAAATGTCTAGCCACACTACAAGAAACCTACTTTACTGCTACATTTAAAATTTGGAAGAAGAGAAATCCTGGAGATGCTATTTCATTTATACTATGTAACAAATACATTTCTACCAAAGCATAAAAGACTGAAATGACACTAAAGTTTTAAAAGAAAACTGTTTGTTTAGTGTTGTACTTTTCACCTAAAAGTTAATATTAATAGAAAAGAAACTGTAATTAAAGACAAAAAAAAAAAAAAAAAAAATTGGGGTATGGTCTCAGAGCTTAAGTTGCTGTAAAGAAATATTGTTCAACTTATTGTAATGCAACCCTGTAGATGTCCATTCAATAAAGATTTTGTACATAAAGTTAAGTACCAGGTTGTCATAGAAAAATAGAAATGCTTGTCTCTTGCTTTTACAGGCAGTCAATGCTGATACTGAGCCCTAACTAAAGTACAACAAATAAATGGTCTCATCAGTTCCTTCTAAAGGAAGTAAGAAGATAAAAATTGCTAGTCAGAATTTGAGAGTAATGTGCTTTTTGAAACATACACTTCCTGAATGCAAAAGCTTTAGCATGTCTCCTTGCTTGAAGAGTACCAGTAAGAGTAAATAAAGTTTACAGTTCTTGCAGGCAGCGTACAATAATAATATTTTTTTGAGGGCACATATCCTAGACTTTGGATTTGTTTCTATTTTCCAGTGCTTGTCATTCTTTTCTAGGTGATTTCAATACGTAATTTTATTGAATCATAAATAAGGACCACTGAGAACAAAAACATGGCCAGAGCAATGTTCAGAACAGAATTCAGCCCTCTGGAATAATAACGGTAACAGAGCAGCAAAGGGAAGCAAAAGTAATGCCTGCAATCCTGGATTTTTTAAACAGAATGGTATTGGAGTTTAGTTTTAGTCTAACATATAAAAGATTCTTCTGTTCCCTAGTGTCATGGTCCGCTCAACTCGGCGGGCGTGTGATGGTTCATTTACTGCAATCTCAAAGTGCAAAAGAAAATGGGAGTTTTACTTCAATTAAACAGTGAAACTTTTATTGTTTGCCTGTAAAG
>NW_008611327.1:0-854 GCF_000691845.1 Merops nubicus
AGAGGAGGTGCTCCTTGAATATTGACCTGCCTGACATTTCTCGGTCAAGTGTGAATGCTTGTATCCTTATCTTGACTAGGCAGTTGTCACAACTGTAGGCAAAAGAAAATGTTCCAACCAAAACTTTCCCTGCAGAAATTCACAGGGAAAAAGTGAGAGTATCGTTAGAGTGCTTGGAACCACACCTTCATTTAAAGCACAACAGGGCAATCCATAAACCAGTAAAACTATTCTGCTGTGATTTTACATAAATCACTGCAGATCATTTCTCCCTTATGGCTTCGCTTATTTCTCACTTATTTCTCACTTTTTCTGGCTTCATTGTCTTCTTCAAGCTGCCTCCTGTGTAAGAAGCGAAGACTTGGCAGCTATAAAATTCTTTTTGATGTGGGGAGTTTCCTAACTCCCACAGAAAGTCAGGTTTGGCCCAGCATGGCAAACATCCCAGAGCAGGAGAGGTTCGGAGTCATCTGTGGGGCTGTAGAAACCAGGGGGATTTCTCACAGAAGCAGGTGCTTGCAAGATGGGGTCATTCATTATAGCACAATGAGAGAGGCAAACAACGTCTCGCACCAGTGAGTGTGTTATTAACTGTCACCCTGTCACTAGTCAATGGGGAGTTAGTTTATTTATGTATTTACTTGAATTAGTGGGTTCTGGCTGATCCTATTTCCTTTGAATTCAGTAAAAATTTAAGGGTAATGCTAAGTTATTCTGAAAGGTTTTGGTGGTGTTTGTTTAGGGTTTTTATTAACTAATATTATTAATTAGTTAATAATCTGAGGGAGTCAGAGACACCGCTTGTGTGCTGTGTGATCAAATAAACAACCTGCTCAGGCAGGTGGCTGAACTGA
>NW_008611328.1:0-23753 GCF_000691845.1 Merops nubicus
CTGCCTGCACCCCCCACCTGCCGGCACTACTAAATTTTAATGACTGCATTTTCCTAGATATTTATACCAGTTTACTGTGTCACAAGAGAATCTGAAAGCTTTCTCAAAAATGAGAACTTGTGAAATTCTGCAAAGACTGACTTCGCTTTTTTTTTTTTTCTACAGTTTAGTGTTTCTTCTGGTCTGTCAGTCTCTTTAGCCAAACAGCAGAATGATCCAAGTGGCTGATTCCAGTGTTCACGTAGCAGATAGTGTTTCTGCAGCTAGCTTTTTGAAGGCTTGTGGTGCTTGAGGAGGAGTAAGAGAAAGAAATACTTCTTATAATGCATCTATTTTGTGACTTACTAATCTCCATCATTTCATGTTATGATGTGAGAGCTGCAAAAGTCTGGAGCCGGTGGTGGGAGAGATTTGTCATGTGGACCCTTAGATGCCAGCATTGAAAACATTTACATTCAAACTACTTACATAGATTTTCTTTGTAGTCAGCAGAAACAAGTAGGCACTTCTAGACCATAATTCATTTTTTCCACTGGTAGGCATTTCAACTAAGTCCGTATACCATATTCTAAAAGCCCCAGTGTTACTGGAGCTAGACCAGATTAAGCCTTCAAGACTGGTAAATGAAAGCATTGTAGATTTCAAACCTTACTTTGTTTGTATTTACTTCTGCAAAACAGTTTTGTAAAATGATAGAACTGCATTCTGTAGCAAAACTGGAAGCTCTCTTACCGGTTTTGGTACAGGCACATAGGTTATGTAAATACCTATGACAAAGAGAGCTGACTGATCTGCCTTATGGATTATTTGCTGTCATAGCTTTGCCACCAGAGCCATCTGGGATAAACCCCATTTACACAAGAAAAAAAGTGCTTTTGAGGATGCAGCTTCTGTCAGTTCTCTGAGTACAGTAAGCTATAGAAGTGAAAACACTCATGGTGCTGCTATAGCTGCTTCTGTGCAACAGTTTTTGCTGGTATAGTGCTGTTCCAAGAAAAAACGGGGGAAAGAAAAAATCACACCTCTAACCAGCAGTGCTATGAGGGGCAAAAGTTTCTCAAGTAGGCCTGGACTCATTTGGGAATAGGTGTAATAGAAATCTCACAGTATTAGTCGTTCTTCATCTCTTTCAACCTAAATTGGATAATGTGAAAGTAGCTAAATGTATTTCCACTACTCGTAGTCTAACTGGAACAGCTTATGATAATTTTACATCATAGGCACAGAGAGCTTTGGTCAATTCAAAACACAAATCCTTTTCTTCATTTCCAAACTCATTTTCACCACTTGTAGCTATGATTTCTTCAGGCTTCTTGCAAATCTCTTTCACTTTATGTGTGTCTTTTTGTACTATCTTTAAAAGAAAATCAGAAGGTTGCACACAAATGCTAAAACATTTGCTTGTACTGGTACGCACTATCCATGGAGCACTAATGACCCTTCCAATATTGCTTTGACACTGCACAGTTCAGGTTAGTTGCAGGTGGCAGTTTTTATGACAGAAACCTATAACAATTATATCTATGGGAGTTTTGGTTTGTGGTTATAGGAGGAGAACTATAGGAAGGGATGAATATTTCAAAACCATCACAATTGATTAGTATGTTTATCTCCCTATATCTGGTTTGTGAATCAGTTTCCAGTGATAACAAAAGAGATACTGACGAAGACAAGTCCCATACAGATTTTCTGAAGGGCCTAGCAGCCAGGAGGTGGCACAGACACAATCTTGGTTTGGTGTGGGGTTTTTTTTTGGTTTTTTGTTTTTTTTTTTTTTTTTTTTTTTTTTTTTTTTTTTTTTTTTTTTTTGTTTTTTTTTTTTTTTTTTGTTTTTTTTTTTTATCACATTAAAGTACTTGCTTCCAAAAATTTAGGAGTAGATCACATTAAAGTACTTGCTTCCAAAAATTTGGCTTTTTACTTGAAGCTGAGAATTATGGCATTTAAAGCCATTTGAGTCTGAAAGCAAATACTGATCCAAAATGATAATTCTGTTATTGACAAAAGGTTACTTAACTATTTAGTCCAAAATTTCTGCTGGTTTATTTCAGGTGTGTTCTCACTGCTCATACATGACTACAGTAAAAATGGTGTATATAGCATATACTTCATGAGAGACAGTCATGCCTTCTCTAAAAGTCATCAGTCATACCTACATGGAAATTTCATTGGCAGCAGAAACAAGGTTTAAACAATCTTATTTTAATGTGTCAAATGAATAAAATGTAAGTGTGGCTAAGTTTAAAGTGAGTTGTTCAGGGTGCTTGCTTTTACCACAGTATGACATGATGCAGATGCAGCTCAATGAGCTTACCAGCATTACAGAATCCCCCAGTCAGTTGTACAGTCCTGCAGAACAGCATTAAACTCTCAGGTTGCAGAGTGAGGAACTTTTTTTTTTTTTCCTCCACCCCACTACTTGTCAGCTGATGGCAGTATGGTTGTGATAGAGTCTGGTAGAGACGACAAAGCTGTCACAAAGATGTTTTAAAACAAACAAACCGAAAAACATCTGAATATATTATCGGTCTCATGATAACATTTGGTTTGTGGTGTTAGGGTCTCATACCAACAAGCAAGTAAAAGGAGCTTAGTGTTTTTTTCCTGTATTCAAATTCAGTTGCTGCAAAATCTGTTGTCACACTTAGCAATTTCCTCAAAGGCCAAAAAAAAAAAAAAAAGAAAATAAGCAAAATGCAAAGTCAGTAGTAGATAAATGAGAAGTTACCACTCATCACAATTAATTTACACAATAAACATTTTACAGTCAATTTTAGGCATTCTTTTGGTTTTATTAAAGGAATGTCTGTATTTTGGTTTAGTAATGTGACTCGCTAGAATTGGAAGTACCTTTTGCTTGTTCCTGTTCATGTGTATTTTGGCATTTCAGTGAAGTGTAGAAAAGTGTAAACCTAAACCCCTTGATTTGTCTTCAGTGCAGCTTACATACTGGAGACAGTGCTGATATTCTAATCGCCAGTTGCCTAGGATATAAAAAAGATTAATTGATGACACCGTGTAAAAGTTCAGAATATCTGGAATCCTCCTGGTTTTTTTCTCAGATCCAAATAGTTCTCTCAGTTATGTGTAATTGTTACGCTAACAGTTCGAAGAAGCATTCTGACATTCCCATCAGACTAGCCTTACCTAAAAGACGTTGAAGCTGCATTTACTGAAGGTAAGCTCAAAGCTGGTTCGTTTATTTTGAGAATACTTAGGTCTAGCTTAAATCCTTACAATACCACCAGGAGGTTTAGTGAGCTAATGATCTAATATTTGAAAAAAACAAAAGTGTTAATTAGCAGTTTGCCTCCTCCCAAGGAGGTAATACAAAAGCAAGATTAAAGCCCCTGAGCTTGCCAGCCACAGTCCACCTTTGTGGCTGGTTTGGTCCCTCCGGCCCGGCTATTCAGTCTTACAGAAAGAAATTTACCTGCATTCTTCCTCAAGCAGTAAAGAAAGTCTACGGTAGTGGAATTGTTTATCGTGCCTTAAAAATTTCCTCAGAATATACAATGTTTCACAAAAGTGGTTTGCTTCTGAGGCACAGGACCAAAAAAGGGAGTTCCTGTTTTATAGAAATCACTATGAGATATGCTAGGCAGCTTGGAAAAGACAGAAACTGTATCAGCCTGAGGGAAGGGAAGTAGCAGGAAAGAGCCCTTGTATTCACATGCTGACTAGTACTTGCTGGGTGGTGGTGCCTCTATGATGATTTTATTGATGTTCATATATTTTGCCTGTTAAGTCATACATGAAAAATACCCCATTTGTACTCCCTAAATTATAGACGATTTTAAAGTTGGTAAAATGTGTTTTATGTGACAGCTGATCTATGCACATATGGGGAAAACCATTCTTCTGGGTGGCGAGTTTGGTTTTTGTGTTTTGTTTTGCATTTTGTTTTAGTAGTTTTAGTTTGGGGTTTGGGTTTTTTTTTTTTTTACATTAATATTAGTTGACCCCAAACTTCTTGTAATAATAGTAATTCAATCATTAGTGAAAGTTTCCCATCCTTTTTTGAGACATATAAGGACTTGGCTCATTGATTTTATTTGTGAAAGTAAGTGTTAAAGAAGCTATGATATTTACCCTTTTTTTTGAACACACCTGTATCCTAGCAAATCACAGCAAGCCCACAACACAAGAAGAAATGTTAATAAGGTGAAATTTCAGTGCTATTAAGTGTTACTTAGTTCCACTTTTAGAGTCAAACTGAGGGTAACAGAAGTTGGGCAGCCTGGCAGTAGCTGTTGGTTTCCAGTTAAAATGGTTACAAGGAACTCTGTTGTATGCTTCTGTTTTTTCTTCTGTTGCTCTGTAAAAATCAAAACATGCAAGAATTCTCAAATGTTCTCATCACAGAATAACCACAAAATTAGATTGGAAGTTATTGTCTTATGATTTTTCCAGTATTTCTTGATGATAGCAAATAAAACAGGAAGCAGGCAGATACCTGAAAATGAGTAAAAGTGGACTATACCATATTAATTTTGAAAGTCTTTATTTGGAGGGGTGTGTGTTTGGTTTTGTTTTTTAATTTTTTGTAGAGCTGAATGGAGTCTTTCTGTCAATTCTTGTTTTACCAGAACATGTTTTTCACTGTTTGTCACAGTGAAAAACGAAAATTAACATTTCTTTTCAGAGTTGGCAGTATTACAAAGGCTGTGACTGGGATCTGTTGGCTGCGGAAGATTTAAAGGACCTAGATTATAAATTCAGGGCTCACACCAGTCTAGCTAGAAATACTTTTAGTTGTGAGGATGACAAGCAAAGGATCCGAGTTCAAGTAGAACTCAAGTGCTTGAAGATCAGACAACATGGAGTGTAGTACTGGATAATCATTTCTGTTAGCCTTTGGTCCCGTGGAAAGTTTTTGATCACTCTCTTAGATAATCTTTTGAAACTTTCTAACAGCAACGGGAAAGACCAACTTAAACACTGATATGTTTAAAAAAAATAGCACTTCTAATGTGTTTAGACTTCCAAAGCATTAGATTTACATTTTCAGATATTTTTCTGTAACAAGGTAAGAACATGAAAGTTACTATTTGCTAAGAGAGCATTAAAATGTCATTAACAGTCATAAACTGTATCTGTTTTTCACAACTGAAACTAATAATGCCAACCTTCTCCCTTGTACCTTGGCAGAAAAAATCTAAAGGCAGTATGGGAATTGATTAGTTTTTCCTCTGCGTCTCCCTGCCAGAGAGGAAACATAAATGCTTTTCACCTGTCTCCTGGTATTCTTTAAGCGGCCAGCAACTCTTCAACTCTATCCTGCATTAAAGGCAGAAGCAAAGCCATAAAAATGCTAGCTATTTTTCATTATGCACATCACATACATGTGAGTGGACAAGTTTTGTTTCTCTTTTTCTTCATGGTTTTGGCTTGTGATCCCAGACTGCTTTTCAAACACAGAAACACCAACAGTAGGTCGTTAGGGTTTTTTTCAGTACTGCAGTACAACGCTAGGAAACAAATACCCATGTAGGGTGGAGAAATGAGTAAACTCTGTCGAAGCTTGAAATGGATTTTGCAGTGCCATAGAGACACACAAATTAGCAATTTTTTCCTTTACTTTCTGCAAGCACTAAGATCAGCAATGAATCACTTCACATTTGGTAAGCTTCTTTCTTCCCATATTATTTTTGGTTATTAATCCTTCTTTGGTTTTCTTCAAATTTTTTGGCACTGTTGCAAGTTTTGGTTGGGTGGCTTCGGGGTTTTTTTGGGGGGGTGTGGGGGTAGGGAGCTGGGTCGGATGATACCATAAAGATATTTCTCTTTGGACTTAGAAAATACAGCAAGTTAAATGTAGACTTGAAAACACTTCTCCCTCCCCCTTTTAAGAATTGATTTTAATTATACTTATTACACAGATCGTGTGATTTTCTGAAGTAGATATCTGATCTTGCATGCTACAGTTTCTTTGTAAGTGATGGATTGTGTGTTTTCTTTTTGTTCGTAGCCTGGCACTATGGATGCAACTACTAATCGGTTGTAAACAATTTAAAAATGGATCAGTCACACATTTAAGAAAGTGTCTGAAAGAGAGGATAGACAACATGCTCTTAATTCAGTACAGTAAATTACCTTCTAAAATGTCTGTCTTGGCGCTGTACAGTGCCCCACTCTAAAGAGGGAGTCTGTCATGGTTAACCCTGCCAGAACTGTGGGCTGCTGACAAGGAGAACATGTTGCAGTGGCAACTCTGCCATCTAGCAAGAAGAAAATATGCTCGCTTTCTGTCCTCGTGGTTGGCTTCATGCCTGTATCTTGCACAGCTTTTCTATATCTGTGGAGAAGCCTTGCTGCTTACTCAGAATTTGTGCTGAAAATTTGTGACTGGTTCCACTGGGGTAAGTAGATTGTGGAAGCATACAAGGATTTCTTTGACCTGTTTGTTCATTAAGCTATGGAGAAATCTCTAAAATTCTAAAGCAACATAGTGTCATATCAACGATGAGATCCAGCCCCAGGTAATGCGCTTCCAGGCACACTAGTTCCGCATACTATCCGTCTACATAGTGAGAAGTGGGGAACCTGGTTGCACTTCCTTTCTGTTCCTCCCGTTCTTAAGCATTCTGGCTCTGAGTCTTCTTATTATATAGCTGAATACTAACTCCAGGCTTCAGCTCTGTGTTCAAAAGCCTGGGCTTCATTCTCAAAGTATTAAAACAAATTGAAAGGCCTTCAATAAACTTGGAGATATGTTCCAGACTTTTCAGACTATGAAAGATTCCTGAATTTGACCTACGTGGGGTTTTTAGTAACTGTTTTTTTAATGACGCTTCTTACAAGCATTCTGTAATCTTAATGTTGATTGACACCTAGGAAAGTTATTCTTCTAGTGGGATGTCTTATTGAATTTGGCTCGTTATCACAATTGGAATTCCTAATTCAATCTATTCAGGATCAAATGTACTTTGCTTTTGTGGCTTTTTACTTTATCTAGCTGTGATTTATCAGCCAGCATCTGGAGATGCAGTTGGAGCCTCTGCAAATCTTTGTTGTTGTTTTAGCTCAGTTTGTGTTTTTATATTATAAATTGAGGATTGCAAGATGGCTTTTATGGTCAATTAAGCAATAAGTGCCATTCCATCTTCAAAGTTTAAAACTGAGTGCATGACTTGTTCCTTGAATTCAGTGGGGCTGTTTATAATTGTTTTGAATAAATGCTTTAATAGTTGAGTCCAGGTAGCCTGGATCTTGCAGTAATGAAACCCCAGGCTTTGGTTTTTCTAGCCTGGACTTGTTTATGTTTGCATTCACACTGGCATGAGCCCAGTGAAAAAAGCAGAATTGTATAGGAATCTGACAAACATCTCCCGTCCTCCTCAGTTTTCATTTCAGCCACTTCTAATCTATACTGTTAATAAGTAGTCAGTAGTATTTTTTTTATAGTGGATGAATGAGTCAGTTGTACCAAATCACTGTGGGCTGAAAAATCCACATTCAAAGTTTAGTGGAATATTTTGTATCTGATTCTTATTGTGCTTACGTGGTGTGTATCTGACTCCATGGAGATGCATTAACTTACTCTGGGTTTATGAGGCCACAAACTGTTGCCCATTGTTTGAGAGAATGGAATGATGGCTATAGGGAGAGCCTGTGCTTCCAGATTTAGGGCTGTTGGTAATTGCTAAGCCACTGGCATGTTGTCTAGTATTGGGGAGTCACATAATTGCTCTTCCATTATAAAGCAAGTATGATGGTATAGTAGAACCTGAGAGCACTGCAGGTTGTATTGAATTAATCTGTAACGAATACTGTTTGATCTGTCCCTCAAAAGTGTCATAAGGGTTAAATTGCTTACAGTCAAGTGAAGTATAATGTGAAGAAAAGATTATTTTATTTTATTTTTTTTTTAGAATTTATCATCTCTCAACCAGGAAAGTAAGCCAGTTTTCAATAAATTACATTCTTCTCAATGGGGAGCACAAGTAAGGGGAAGAGAAGAATCCAATTCCGTGTTAACTCTCCGTTTAGCATTTATGTCAAATGAGGTTTAGTATCAAAGTTTGTTAAAAACAGAAGCCAAGGTGGTTTTTTTTTCTGCCCAGATCAGAACTGTTAGAGTTAAGCAGAGCCTTCACTAATCTGGGTGGTAATTTGCACCACTCCAGTGGGAGTTCTCGCTGCTTAGCCTCCTATTACAAGTCTGGAGAGAATTCCTTCCCTAGCTTCCCTCTGGAGAGCTTGGGGGCAGGAGGAGGAGGAATTAAACAAACCTATAGGTAGTGCTGATGTCATGATCAGTATTCTGCTGTTATTTGTACTTGTCAGGCACTATTTGAGTTGCACAATTCGGAATGTTAAGCATCTGCTCTGTGAGTGTTTAGGCATCAGGATCATTACAGATTTGTTCATGGAGATAAATTCTGCCTCTTCAGATTTGCATGTGAATTGAAGGGCAGACAGGAGTTTATGCTTTCTGTAAGAATTATAGGAACACCTTTAAGAGAAAGCAAACAATACAAAGTAATAATAAAGGGGTAAACACAGTCTTTAGGCAGTTCCAGGAAAGAAACAGTCACTTGCTAGATTATGTTTAGTGAACAGAAATCATAAAAATGCATCAGAATCACTATTTGTTATTTTTCTACAAAGTAATCAAATAGGATTGGTGCCATTACATTTGCTCACTAATTATCTCAATTATTGCAATACAAATATTATGATATCTGATGCAATAATAAGAGAATTGTGACAATTTCTTTATTAGACCATATTTACTGAGATACACTTTTTACAGGTATGATTTTAAAAGTCTGTGATTTTTTTTTTCTTTAAATTGCAGTGCTATGTGTAAGTTTCAAGTTTAACATTTTATGCACATTAGTATGGGAATAACCAGTAAATTTTTTAATACGTAGTTAGATGAGCTTTGCGTTGATCTTGCTTTGATGTATGAGAGACATAGACTAGTTACTTTTTGGCATGGTAGTGATGCGTGCCAAGGTGCACGTGAAGAAACAAACACCAGAGTTTGCAGGAAGCGCCTTCTCTTTCTGGACATAACGCACCACATATGGACAGCATCCTGGCATCTGACTGTCATGTCTTTAGAGAAAAAGAATGGATTTGTTCCTGTGTAAAGGTCTCCAGCTCTTTTAGTGTGAATGGAAAGTTATGACCCTGTAAATAGTTCACCCTGTTAATCTGTGAGTAACGTACAAAATTCTGCATTTTGTCCGGATGCAGAATGGATTTCTTTTTATGAGTTCATTATCTGGCTGCCAAAGCCATTCAGGGTCAAGGCCCAGCCCTGCTTCAAAGAGATTAGGGATTAGAACTTTGTGTTTCAGCAGTCAGGGGAACCCTGGACCAACAGGCAAGTGGCTGTTCTGCGTTAGAGCCTTCTCAGGCTACCTCGGTGCAGCTCTTCCACTTGCTGTAAATAATTAATCACTGGACTAGGGTCTTTTCTATGCTACTCTTAAATCCTGTGCTTTGAGCATTCAGTCTCTTTTCCAAATGGGCATGTTTCAGTTTGTGTGTTTAATCAGTCAATGTTTCACAGAAATTGCAGTGCTTGTTTTACATGCCTTTCTGAAAATCTCTTCCTCCGTCCCTTAGTAGGCAGGGAAAGTATTCTTGTTCTGCTTATGCTGAAGTTCCTTTAGTGCTTTTCTTAATCAGAGAGAACAAGCTCTGTGGTACTGTTAAGTGCAATGGGATCTCTTTGTAGAGAGATGCTTATGTGTGGTTTTGTAGAAATTGCTGGGTGCCAGAGTTCCTCATTGCAATTTTAGTAGAGACACGATAAGCAGGAAGCTGTATGTCATATGAGAAAATCAGAAGTTCATCAGATAGTTTACCAGAAATGTAAACTACAGGAAAGCAGTAATACTTCAATGCATTTTGTCAAATTGGAAAGCCAAAATATGGTGATTTTATACTGCATACAAGCTTTTCTGTATAATCCAAGGAAGTCTGTGCTTTTACAGTGCTGAAGAGAACCTGACATATTTTTCATCTTCCATGTTAACGTATCGCTGGTATAAACTATTGCAAAGGCAGGATGCTGGTGGTGTTTGCTTATATTAACAGAATAAC
Source organism: Merops nubicus (assembly GCF_000691845.1). Lineage (NCBI taxonomy): Eukaryota > Metazoa > Chordata > Aves > Coraciiformes > Meropidae > Merops > Merops nubicus. The sequence goes on from NW_008611328.1 coordinate 10,063, forward strand.
CTTTTCTGGTTGTTAGGCGGGGTTTCCTGAGTGTTCATTCTAGTTCTCAACCAAGTTAATCTGGCTTCTGTAAAAATGGCTTAACACTCATTGGGCACACTTAGATCTTAACAGCTTCTTCAGCTCATCAGTCTCTCACCAAATGCCATAGAAGAGGACAGTACAGACAGCCAAGAGAAGAAAGAGTCAAGAAAATAAGGAGACTTTATTCTTATCTTGGTCTGCATGTGAAGTAAGTTTCTGTGTGAACTGCAGTAAAGAGTGTAATCAGCAGTGGAAGAGAACACTTGCTTTGACCATAGCTTTAAATTTAATGTTAAATAAAGTCAAGTCACTTAAGTTTGAGTGTAGAATAAAATATTTATCAGTTTATCATTACTTTGGAAGGCTAAATGTAAAGTTCTGTTAATTCCATTGCTTCCTGAAGCTCACCATCCTTTCAGATATTCAGAATTAAATTAAAAATAAAGTCTCTCCCCCCAGCTCGGGCATCTGTACCATTCAGAGAGTATGCATTGACAAGGAGTCCTCATAGAATGGTATAGAACCACAGAAGAAAAAGTCAGTGACTTAAAATACTTCTGTGCCAGTGCATTCTGTAAATTTCTCTGGAGAAACCCTACTTCAGCCCTTCAAGAAAGCTGACCTCATTTGCATGTTTTGATTAGATTGCTGCCAGACTTCTTCTGCCTTCCTATAAAGAAGAGACAAGTAGTTTTCCACACAAGTCTCAGGAACTTCCTCATGTCAGCTTACATTCCTTATAAATAACTTTGTAACTGAAGAGTGAGATTTTTGTGTGCTGTTTCTAAGTCTCTAGGGGAAACATGTCCAGAATAGGTTTTATCATAAGGAGGAAACCTTTCTGTCTATATGCTGTATTCCCGTTTAATGAAAGGATCATCAATATCCAAAGGAAATTCCTGAAGTATTTGTTAGTTAACAAAACTTCTGGTATTGTCACAGCTGGGAAACTGTTTCTTTAAAGGAGAACTGTGAGTGAAAGCATAGTTTAGGGGCAGGTTTCATAGGAATGCAAAACTCTGTGAGAACTGTGCAAATATACAACATAAAATTATATGCTGGAGAATCCTCAAAAAATGGGTGAAAAGAAAGAACAAGCAAATCTTATGCCTCCATGTGAGAGGATATTTTGAAGTTAGAAAAAATGAAGGGTGAAACCACTAATATACTTAAGTACAAGGTAACAATCTCCACAGTAGAATTTATCTGTTGTGAAGCCTGCAATATTCACTACCATTTAGTAGGTGTCATGAGTTTCGTGGAGAAGGACTAGGAAAGCATGTACATGAAAATACTTAATAGATACACAAGCCCAAAGAGAAGGAGGACAGACCGTACTGAAAAACTATACTGTTTTAGCTGCAGCTTTCTTCTGGATGCTTATATGCCTAATGTTAGGTTCTCCATCACAGCAGTGTCAGCATGTCATGATCTTGAGACTTGTAACTGTAGCAGTGGAAGGCAGATCGGTGCACTAACCACAGTCTGGCATCTAGGAGGAAATGGGAAGTTTAACAGCGCTTACCCTGCTTACATTTTTTTCATGCTATCTAGAAATACATAACAGACGACAACTCCTCTCCAGGTTAAACCATGAAACCATGAACAGAATGCATGAGGAACAGACATAAAGGAAGGGGGAGACTGTATAACTGTTATGTGACTGTAATAGCAAATCCATTTTCTTACTTTCAGAGTGTCTGCATATTGGGTTTAACACAGGCATGCAGCTGATATTGTAGTTCTTACGTGTCACCTAAGTAATTCCAGTGAATGCTTTATACATCTATAAAAAATGGGCATATTAACAAATATTTTTTTACTTAAATACTATGCATATTTTCAAAAATAATATGGAAATGTGCCCTGTTTAGAATTAGCAGCGTACATTTAGTCAGTATTGATTTAGGTACCTTTTTTTCTTTCTTGACTGGATTTTATTTCATACATTTGTGTTTTCTAAAATGCAGCATTGAGACACTATGACAAATACAAGACAGCTCTCCTCATGTTAGTTAAATGCAACAGTAGGAAGCAGAATATTCAGTACGAGAAGTAAAATTATCTAAATTCATGCTTCCAGCTTTATATTGAAAGATAATCAAAATTCTTGGCCACTGGCCTGAATATGTTGAGCTTTTTTATATAGAAATACAGAAGAAATTGATTTTACTAAATTTTAGGGATACATTTCTGTTAAGCATCAGACTGTAAAAATGGACTCATTTTGTTAGTCAAGAAACAGGGCTACGTAGAGTAATGATGAAGTTCTCACTTGGCATGGTAGTATTGCTCTTCTGAAGCTACTGGGCAGTAAGAGCATTGCTTGATTTTATAGCGCAGGTTGATGTCTTTCAGATACAGCTTTGTCACTGATGAACCAGTTGGCATTTTCCATTAGAGAAGCAGTGATCTCGATTGGTTCTAACTTCACTGACATCAGTACAAACAGGGAGGAGTTTTTCCATATTTCTCTTGCTTTAATTTTTTTAAATTTCAGTCAAAATCTTCATCTCTTTGTTAAGATATAACCTTACAGCTAAGCACAGAAGAATGATTGTGCCCTATTCAGAAGTTCTAGTCATCATTTCTTTGAAAACTCTGAGTAGCAAGATCTACAAAACTGGTACAGTGATTGACCACTTGCCATCACTGTAAAAATGCAACAAAATTATTTGTAAAACCGGATGGGTTTTAGATAATTTGTTTTTCACGTTTCTCAATTTTTCATTACTTGAAATTGCTACTTGAAAATATCCTGTTAGCATGGAAAGTCTTGGGTCTTTGCTTCTGGTCACTTGCATTATTTTAGTTACAGAAGATGAAGTTATAAAAACATAATGGGCTGGATGCTATTTTCAACTTGATGATGAGTGTTTCCTTTTCTTAAATGCCTTAAAAATAGAGGAAGAAATAAAGAGCAGAAAATTTAGATTTCTGACAGCTTTGACTTGTCTGAGAGAAAGGCAAGTATTCCAAGGAGTTTTTCACCATCTGATATGTGTATTAGAAATGCATTGGCTGTACTCCAGGCTCTTTAGAGATGAGCCATAAAGCTCATGGTTGAAATACTTGTGCAAGTGAAGGTAAATGAAGTATATGGCTTTCTACTCTCAGTGTTAGAAGGTACTATAGCTTATTTTGGCCTTCTACCATGAAAAGGTGGAAATGATATGGACTACAGAAATATGTTGTCTTCTACTTCCTAAATTGCTTGCTCTTCTCCTTCACTACTGTCGTTACCGACACCCAAACCCCGGGATCTCTGCCACCCAACCGCTGCCGTTGGGTACCATCAGCAGACACAGGCTTCAATGTGAAGGATGTTGCAAACGGCGTTTATTGCGCAGCTGCAATTGCTTATATAGCACAAGCCACACCCACAAGGCCCCTCGTGGGCAGTCTGAACTTTCCGTTACATCGCGAGATCTTCCGCACGCCGATCCCTGCCTAGGGCGGGCTCTGCTCACCACAACACACTACTACACTTCTTTTTTCCCTTTCCTTTGTTTGGTTTGGTTTTCTGTTTGCTTCTTAGTGTTTTTGGTTTTGTTTTTTAATGGGATGGTCTGTATTTACTTTTATAAGCTGTGATACTGGATGTTGGATTGCACTAATAAATAGCTAGTCACATTTGACGATCCTATTACTTACTTTAGGAGTGAGGTGTCTTTGAGTTGTCAACTTAACTCTGAGCAATGCAATAATTCTTACAGTGGTGAGTGTTCCCTTGGCTTATTGGAGGTAAAGTTTAACTATTAGGATAAATCAGCAGCTCTGAATCCAGAGAGCTGGACAGCCTCGCTTGTGTGCTTGGCTGTAGATTATTTTGAAGTAATTGTAATTTGGATAAAATCATAATTCAAGCCACGTCTTGGTTTTAACAGCCAGACAGAAAGTATTTTCTGCCTTTACTTGACTGCAATTATTCTCCTACTGCCCCCACCTGCCCCCAAAATACATACACAGATGAAAACTCACAGAGAAGCTCACATGGTGGGACAAGAGGAGGATTGCTGGCCAATTTCATTACTTCTTGCAATTAGAGATTAGTTTAAGCCTCACATTTTCCTAAAGTGCTAGAAGATTTGACTTTTTGGTCACATCTCAGTTTTACCCATGTGAAAGTAGTGGGGAGGAAAGTGCAAGGCATCCTGTGGGTTGTCATTGGTTAAGAGCACATGGAGCCAGAGGCGTTCCAGAGCTGCCGAACCACATTCCTAATGATGCGGACCAGCTTCTAGAAGGGTCGTATCCTATGTTGTCCTTTTTCAGTTTGAGGTAGAACTGTCTATGCTGTGTATTCAGTCATGTATATTGTACATTCAGAGCTGCAGTCTCAGTTCACTGTCAGCTGGAAGGAAGTATCAAATCACCCCCAAAAAATCATACTGAAGTGAGACAGGCTATAGCAGTATATAGCTTCCTTTCCACTCCTAGAGTTTCAGGGAACAGAGGCTGAGCTCCTGTTCATGCATAGTTTTGTTGGCATGCAGAAAGGGATTTTGAAGCACCAAGTAATAGATACCTTTAAAACGCTGGGTATCAGCTGGAGCAAAAAAGTGCATTGCAGGAAATTTAGCACATTGTTGCATTCAGAATTAAATTGTATTGATTTTCTCTCCTCTGGAATGGACAAGAAAGACAGAATGATTAAATAAATGTAATTGTGAAGACAAATTTTTTACCTTGCTGCTATTAGAACAATGACAACAATGACAACCAATTGCCTCGGTTTTCTACAGCGGTAACCCTTCCATGAAATAAAGAAACCCAACACTGTTCAGAGCAACAGGCAATGAAATTTTATAAAGGTAGCCCAGGAGCTATGGGCTGTTCTGTTCTTTTGTAACTTTAAAGCTGAATTGTACCACTGGAAGTCCTTCTCTGTCTTCACTCCTTATGCCCTCTCATATGGCAGGCATCTGCAGTAGTAAACAAGGAAGGACATCCTGAAAGATTTTCTGTCTCCTTCTTTTTTTACCATGAGAAGTGTTTGTTGTAGTAGGGTTTTATGGTTTCTTTTTTAATCAGCTGCTGGTGGACAGTTCCTTAAATTTTAATGGCCAGGGGAAAATGCTGACATGTTGCAACAAGCTCTTATATTCCACTGAGGGTATTGATTTGTATGTGCTGTTTGGTCACCTCTTCCTCTCAGATGCTGTATACCTTTGTAGAGAAAAGTTGGCAAGGATTTTTAAAATCTTAACTATTTGTAACAACACATGTGGTTGCATGAAGGAGCAATCTTAGATACTTTTTATGAGATTTCTATGAACGGTTATCATTTCCAGTCAGCAGCTATAAGAAACACAAGGCCTTTAAACATGTTGAGAAAAAGGACATTTAAGGTCAGTCTATTTCACATCTTTATGCCATTAGTCTTTAGAGACATCTGTAATTCAGACAGTCCTAATATCCTTTGCATTTTTCAGTTTTACATTTTGGCATCATAGTCAGAGCAATTTTCCAGAATGTTTCAAGAGAGGAGAAGAAGACATTTGGAAACGGTACTACAGTTTTGCTGAACTCCAGGGTCCCATTTGCTTAGAGAAATATTTAAACAGCTAAAATTGTTTCCTCTTTTAATGGCCTGATTCAGTTTTAGAACAAGCCATTAAGACTTTTTTTTTCTTCTTGCAGTTTGTGTAACATTCAGAACTTAACACCTGTCAGTTAACAAGAAGCCTCTGACATTTGTTGTTATATATGTAGCAGAGTATGTCAACAAAAATTTGTTAGAAATTGAAAAGCAGATCTTCTGGTTTTCTTTCATTAACTTCAAATGTCCTTAAATGAGACCATTTCTATCCTGAGAACTTAAGCCATTTCAGAAATTAAGATGTATATAACATGTAGAAGTTTTTTTTTCAAAAGCAATGGTCATCTTCTGTTACATAATGAAAATTATTCCTTTCATGTATCTAAGGTACTGAATCTCGCTAATATATTGCTTCTGTTCAGGATGTTTTTTGGGGTGGTTTTTTTGTCATTTGTTCCACTATGGTTTTGTCAAAGAATTTGAATTTCTTCTTAAACTTTAAAAAGTAGAAGGAGCTGCATTTCTAAAGAAGTAGCCTGTTGTCCAGCAACTCTGCAAAAGCAGTTCATTCATTAGATTGCACTCTTAGTGGCCTAGCAGAAAGTGAGGTTTTCACACAAACCTTTTCAACATGAATTTAACTAATTAAAACTTACACTGAAATTTTTGTATGATTTCCCCCTCCCCCCTCACCCACATACCCCAAGCAATTATGAGAGTACTTGCAGTGCAAGGAGGTTGTTTTTGCAACAGGCAGGCTTGTCAGTTTAGTCAGCAATGGAATGGAGCCTCCGTGTAAAATGAGAATGACAGAAGATTCCATCTTAAATGTAACTCGAGCTGCAGCTCCGTCCTGACCTCATTCATAACTCTCAAAACGGAACAAAAGTTTTAGTTTAGTTTCCTGTCCCTCTATCCTACCTGCAGGAGAGCACAAGGAAATCTCTTTCCAGCTCCAGATGAGTGTTTGTTGAGCTGTACCATTAATCTGACACTGGTTGTCATTGTAGGTCTCTAGGCTGAGTAGGACAACAAAAGAATTCCAGCTTTAACGGCCTTCAATTCACTAACCCTAGCCTCTATGAAAAAGTGTGTGTGCTAATATTCTGAGGCTAGTACTCTTCCTGGGGAGGCTAAAAGCTCACTGTGATATTTACAGTGACTACAGTCTTTGGAAAGACATAGGATCCTTCCTGGAGAGCCCAAGGTGTCCAGGCTAAACTAAAATCAGGCAGATCGTCACACTGATCTTGTTTTCTGGCAGTTGTGTTCTCACAGGACTTAAGATATTATGTACATTAATGGATCTGATACATTTTGCCAAGTTTTCACTATACCACACAGAAGGGTCAATTTGCTTGTCAATAGAGGCAGAGTAGACTCAACTATTTTATAGACATGGTATATTTCTTTAATTGCTAACAGTCATATTGCAAGATAGCTAAGCATCAAAAGAAACCAAAGCTAAAATCAAAAGTGGAGAAAGGAGGTTTCTTTGCCAAACATAAATGCAGAGATGATGTATACACAGAATGTCAAAGGGAGAAGAAAAAATGCCCATTTCCTTTATAAACGACATAAATATTTTTTTTCATCTAAGAAGACTGACTTCTAGCTATGAAGAGTTAACATTCATGAGGATTGTGTGGAAACCTTACATAACTCCTTCAGTCTCATCTCATGGGTGTTTCTCTGTACACTCTGCCAGAACTAATTTCACGGTTTTAAAACAACTCATGGTACAAAAAGAATACGTAATGAGTTGCCGTGAGATATGATTGTTTCCCATTTGAGATACAGAGAGACCTGTAGCTCTCCAGGACTTATTAAGAATCATTTCTCAATTAAGCATGGGCTGTATAGCTCAACAAAGGCTGTGTGGTTCCTTTTGAATACATCAGGGTTTGTCTATGGAAAGCATACCTATTGCAAGAATTTGAGGTGTTCTTTCCCATCCTTTTCCCCAGAATTTTTTTCCTCTGCTAGTTTAGAAATTCAGAGAGACCATAAGCTTGTGTAGACAAAAACACTGACCTGGCATGGTCTGTCTTGTCCTGCATTCTGAGTCCCTGTCATATCTTAGAGTTAGAAAACAGATGAAGCTTTCTGGTGCTGTCAAAAAAGTCATCTTTGAGAAAAGAAGCAGCATCCAAACTGTCAAGACCAATACTTGCTCCCTCACAGCCAGTGACGTTCCACTCCTGAAGCCTGCATAGTGATAAACTACTTATTTCAGTTATCAAAAGACATGGTCTACACAAAACATTGGCAGATGCAGAGTACAGGGAAGGGAAGCTGGATGAAATGGGGTGGTGAAAAGGAATCTCTTAATTTTAAGATGAGTTATTTACAGATAGATAAGTTGGGTTTCCCCATTCTGGGAAAAGCAGAACATATTGTTACGCAAAAGGGGGAATGCCTTAGAATGCCTAGGGCGCAAGCCAACACTTCATGGCACAACTACTCTTTGCTTGGAAAACAGCTTTTCGGCTAGTTAAAAACAAAAACAGATGAAAAGAGGTTTGTTTCATTTGCTGTCGCAGGGACAGTGCAATGTGGGCCATGACACAACTCTTCCTATCTCTGCATTTCAGGCTGATTTAAAGCAGAGTTAAAGTTCAGTTTGATAGTCCTGGCAAGGCACCGTATCACTTTTGGAGGCAGGAAGTCAAAGGGGAATTAGTTGGCTAATATTGGTCCATAACTTTCCAAGCCATAAAGCAAGATTTATTTCAAAATCTCAGAGCCATTTCAGTTCGAAGGACTTAGTGCAGCCTTAAATGCTAAGAGAAATTCATTAGGATCTTTGGATCTCCAAGATACTTAAAGTAAGACATCTTGGATGACTAGTAAAATTTCACTGCCATAAAAACATGACTTAAAACAGAAATGTGAATGGATTGAGAGGGATCTCCTCCAACTTAGTGCATGGTGTTACCGTGCAGCTGTGAGATGCCTTGTTTCAGTCAGCAGCCTTGAATGGAAAATTCAATGTGATGACTCACTGTATCTTTTTGTGCTAGAAAGATAGAAACAAGGCAACTATCCCCTTATTTGCCTTGCTGTTCTCTGAGTAGAGTCATTGTGGAGTTCCCTTTTGTGGCTTGAGAAGAGAGGCGGGGTTGGTGGGATGCTGCATGAATGTATCGTTTCTGCAGTGCCAGGTACCCATCTTAGGCACAGCGTGAGGCGTAAGTGGCAATGAAGGATTATACTGTTCTGTCAGCTGGGCAGAAGTGGTGACGTGACAGATAACGTGGTGGTAGGATGCATTAAATAATTTAGATTAACCTTTCAATTTTCTGTAACAGCAGTGTTGGAAGTCCTGCAAGTTCTTGAAAGAACTCCAAGAACAAATTTCCATGCCTGTTATCCCAAATGCACTAGTGATGAGGGAAATTTTACTTCAGTAAAAATCGTTTGTGTCCCAGTAGGAAATAGTACCTTTTTATAGGATTTTTTTTTCACCTGTAAAACCTGTCATTTTTAATGTTGGGGAGAACCAGAAGATGTGAGGCACAAACACACATTGATTCTCTTTTTAGAAAACCAGTGAGAATAGGGATGCAAATTAGTTCGCTGTACAGATCTAATTAATCAGCCTCTTTATTCTAGTTACCTTGAATTAGAAGTCATGTTATCCTTTGGGCTCCAACTGACTTAATGTTTTAGAAAACTGCCTGCTACTAATCTGACAACAAAGTCAGAAAGGGTCAATACTTTTTGTATGGTAGTTACTCAAAAACAATGACTGATTTTGGTTATTCTGGGTATTCTGGGGCTATTTGGCTTCTCATATTTCAAAGCACAGCTGAAAATAAAGTGAGTGCCCTGAGACACTGACTGTAACATATGTTGAAGGAATGTTCTCTAAAGATAAATGAAACGGTTCCCCTGTATTATCTGAAGATAGAATCTAGATTTGATTATGATTTTTGACCCATCCAAGATGTCTGGGCCTCAGGTTTTTTGTGTGGTCTGTTTTGCAGGGAAATGAGGAGAAAGAAAGATTGTGGTAGAGTAAGCAGAAAATTATTCAGCAGTTCCCTGGTATTTTCATTAAGAAGGCAGAGTTAGACATTATACTATTATTTCAGTCAAATTTTCATTTCATGTATGTCAATATTTTGTAAATAATTAATATGACAGTTTAAGTTGACTTGTTTCCCAAAATAGCTGCAATACAATAATAAACTGCACTGTATTCAAGAGAAAGAACTATAATACTATGTCCTGTTTTGAAATGATTTTTCACTTACCAGTCAAGCTGATTATTAGTGCTTCTAGGTAGGAGGTTAACTATACTTGCTCTTAGAAAATAAAAGAGCTCCTCAAAAAGGTGACTTGGACAGCAAAGAAAGATTTCAAAGCAGTAGCAGATTTCCTCAGGGAACAATTCCATGATTGCCCAGTCCAGTGTAGATTTACTCTTCTACTCACTCGAAGCTAGGGGGCAGGGAAGCACAGGAGGCCTTTGAGACAAGAACAGGGAAAATTTCAAATGTTATAGAGACTTTTGATCGTATCAGTGCCAATAGCATTTTTTTCAGGACAGAGCAGCCAGAAAACTGTGCAGCAGAACGGAGGCTAAATTATAGCTCTTCAGCAAATCACTCAAGAAAGATCTTGAAGTTGTACAAAACCTTTTTCAGGATTTTTCCTTCAGGAAAGGAACAGTGGACATTAGCTATTCAGTCCTCCTCTAGGACCTATGAGTTTTCTTCCGTGCCTGCTTACACAGGAGCTGCCAATGACCTCATGCACTTTTGTGGGCGGAAGCCTTCTTATTACCAGTATCACTGAATGGCTTGGGTTGGAAGGGACGTTAAAGATTATCTAGTTCCAACCCCGCTGCTATGGGCAGGGACACCTCCCACTAGACCAGGTTGTGCAAGGCACCATCCAGCCTGGTCTTGAACTCCTCCAGTGATGGAGCATCCACAACTTCCTTGGGCAACCTGCTTCAGTGTCTCACCACCCTCATAGTGAAGAACTTCTTCCTTACATGTAGCTTAAATCTGCCCTTTTCCAGTTTGAAGCCATTACCCCTTGACCTGTTACTACACATCCTTGTAAAAAGTCCCTCTCCAGCTTTCTTATTGCCCCCCTTCAGGTACTGGAAGGCTGCCATAAGGTCTCCCTGGAGACTTCTCTTCTCTGTTCTGAACAACCCCAAGTCTCTCAGCCTGTCTTTGTAGGATAGGTGTTCCAGCCTTCTGATCATCTTCGTGGCCCTCCTCTGGACGCGCTCCAACAAGTCCATGTCCTTCTTGTGATGAGTGAGTGGAGTCATTTCTTACTGTTAGGATGGCTGAGGAACTGGGAAAAAAGAATGAAAAGATCACTCATACGCTTGATGGCACTAGCTCCAAAGATTGCATTAGCCTACAGGCAGAAGTGGAAAAGCGCTAGTTTATTAATTTTGCTTGTTTGCTAAACCTCTGTGAGACTTTTGCAATACAGCCCAGTTGAACTTGCCTTATTTTTTTGCTTTAACCTCAAACTGAAGATTAGCTAAAGCCCAAAGGAGGATGCATACTGTAGCACTTAAATGGTGTGCAATTCATAATTAGCTTCAGTGAAGATTTGACTTTGGCCAGTTGAGCAGAAGGCAGCATATTTTTATTTTTGGATCTAAGGTCTTTGCCTGACTACTGTGGTGCAACATTCTGTACAGGCTGGGAGTGATTGATTTACACAGTCAGCTTTTATGTGTTCAGATTAACTTAGATGAACTCTTATCATTCTGGGTACTGTGGGGTCACAGTTGCTTTTAAATAGCACTGAAAGGTCACCACTAGATTCTGAATAAAATCCAAGACTCCCAGATTTTTTTTCTTCTGTATTTTTATTCATATGCTAGAATTCCAGGGTCTTTTATGCATCCTACCGTCAAATTTGACTTATGGCTGTAGTCCACGAAAAGAGGACTTCTCAGCTAGATTTAGCCCAGTGAGGAGAGCAGGAAAATTTTTAAGATGTCTTCTCTGACATAGTCATCATGCCACCATCCTCATTGCTGCCACCCCCTTTTTCCTTTTCTAAGTCATGAGAAATGTTACCACCAGCTCTAAGTTTTTGTGGCCAATTGAGGAATAAGTTTTGATTTTAATACTCCTCTCAAGCTAAAACATTTAAGGAAATACAGGTTACAAAATGTGTATTTTTTTCTAGTGCTGACAGGGAAAAGTAATTTCTCATTCTCTTTTTCTTTTTGGGATGCTAGTCTTGCAAGTCAATATTTCATTTTGAAGGAGCCATGTTTGATGCCAGTTCTACTTATTTGCTTTGCAGTCACCGCAGTAATGCTTTGTAGCTCTGTCAGTATGTAAATTAAACCAAGCATAGATAGCTTTGTGTTGCTTAATGTTCAGCTGATAAAAATTAATGTGGTGTGAAATGAGCATTTTATCTGACTGCAGATACAGTGCTGGAGTTAATTAGAATGGCAGAGCAAAATGTTATTAAACATACAGGCCCCTGATCATCAAGAGCGGGGTGAACCTCAAAAATACGTGTTTGGGTGGGCAGTGTAATGTAAATCGACTGAAGCAGGCTCGAAGCAAACACACTGAGAGTGGTGCACTCCTTCAGCAATAGGACATGACAGACTGAGCAGTAATGCTGATGAATGCATGCCTTGGGTGCACAGGGTAAGGTACAAGGCAAGCCAAATGCTTCCAGCACGCTTGGGAAGTGCATTAAGCAGCATTAACACACGATCTACAGTGTCGGATTGTCATTAAACATTGCCACTTCTTAAGTTCAGAATTTGGTGACAGTTAAATGATCGGTAAGCCAAATGAAATAAAGCGGCGAAACATTTAATTCAGCATAAGTTATTTCGGTAGAAGTATTTTCATACATTTTGTTAGCTCTCTTGGCAGATTGCCTTGCAGCACTGGTGTAGCACGTTGCTATTCTCCATGAGTAAAACAAAACAGCACTAACAGTGCTATGTTTTATTGTATAAACTAAATACATTCCTTAAATATTGGGTCAGTTCTTCTGTTGTGTGAATATGGACCCTGTTCTCATAATCCCTATTCTCTGTTTATGCAGCTGTACACATTTATTAAGAGAATCAGCTACATTAGAATATTGACATGAAAAGCTATGTTAGATACAACCAAACATGCCTCTTTAACTTTTGATGCTGTGGATAGGTGAGTTTGAGAGAGTAGTATCCAACTTCCCCAATATTACTGCCTAGGCAAGATGCAGTGAGTGGAATTGTTTCAGCCAGTGAAACTGAAAGCAACTTAGGTTTTGGGGGGCACAATTAATATTAAAATTGTTAATATTGAAGTGAAGACTTCAGGCTGTGATGTTTATATTTGGAGATGGGAAGCTGTAAGTCATGTTTAAACATACAAGCCAGCACCCAGAATTTCAGGTGTCTCTGTAGCTGCTTAGGCAGTCCGGAGTAAAGAGCTCCCTAGAGACAGAACAGAAGATCACCTGAGAGAAACACATGTTCAAAACTTTTCCAAAAGGCCCAGGGCCCTGGGAGCTGAGGGACGCAAAGGACATTGTTGGGCAGTGGGAGCTCCAAGCTTGCTTTTCTTTCCCCTTGTATCCTGTGAGCCCTAGAATACTGCTGAACAACCTCACTTTGACTTCCCAGCAACCTCTCTCTTGCATAACCTCTCACAGTAAGCCTGGGAGTCTTAACATATTTTTACCTAGGACTTTGTCCTCACAGTACTCTGATAAATATTTTTTTTTTTTATAAATCTGATGTTTTTTTCTGTAATCGAGGTGATCTATTTTGTACATGTTATCTGTTTATCTTCTACTGTCTTTTACTTTGCTTTTAACAATGTTTTTTAAAGCAATAGGTTTATGGCTCAGTACTCAGCTTTTAAAGAACTGGTCAGTTCATTTGTCTTGCACTGCTCTGATGTCCAAATATTCCTCCTAGTTGGCCGTACTGTTTATCTCTTAGCCCTGTCACACTGCAAGTTGCTTTCCTGGGTAAAGAGCTTTGCAAGCTCTTTACACTATAGTGCAATCCCATGTTGTTGTGGTTGTCAGCAGCAGGTGATGGGTGAGCCCCTCATGCTTTTGCATTGCATAATACTGGTCACTGAGACTCCTAGAATCATAGAATCCCTTAGGTTGG
>NW_008611329.1:0-1149 GCF_000691845.1 Merops nubicus
TATATACCTTTATTCCCCAAAAAGTTTTAAAGTATTAAAACATTTTACAAAAGCATTGACAGGTTTGTTTTGCATCCATCCCCTGAGCCATAAGGTTAACAGCAAACATTGGGCAGTCAGTAGTATCACTCCAGTTCTGAAGATACAGGAAGTTTCCCATTAACTGTAGCAGTGCTGAATGCAGATTTTGGAAATGATGCCTAGCAGTTCAGACACAGAAGGCCCTTGTGAGGCATGCTGCCAGCCTGCTGTGCCCCTACCCGTTTATTACAGATTGCTCATAAGCAGCCAATTCATTGTGATTCTTGACGCAACATTTGCAAAATGTATAAAGGAGCTCTGATAAAAAGCCACCCATGAATTCTACCATCACCATTATTTGCATTTATCTTACTATTGAGCAGTGTAATAGACTTTACTGTCATACACCAAGAGCCATCTATGAATCACTGACACCTAACTCAGTGAGGCATGAACTAACTGTGGAAAAATTTGACTTAAACGTAATTCCTTTTTTCTCAGAAGCACTTAGACAGAAATCACCCTTCAGCTGAGAAGGAACATCAGTTCCACAGAAACTCTTGATAAACCAGATCCTTCAAGGCTTTTCTATGTGCATAAGTGAATAATACTCACAAGTGTAAAAGACTTTTTAAAACTTGTTCCAAGCACTTTGTCAAGACTTCACAGGGTGAGAATAGCATGGACAAGGTCGTTATAAAAAACTTAACAGTAGGTGGTTTCATAGGTCTCAGAGACTGCAATATTATCATGGAAGAAAAAGTAAAGAATCACAGAATCATTATGGTTGGAAATGACCTTTAGGATCATCAAGTCCAACCTTCCTCCCAACATCTCCCTGACCACTAGACTATAGCCTCAAGTGCCACATCCACTCATGTTTTGAATACCTCCAGGGATGATGACACCACCACCTCCCTGGGCAGCCCGTTGCAGTGTCTAACCACTCTCTTAGTGAAGAAATTCTTCCTAATATCCAATGAAACCTCCCCTGGCACAAGTTGAGGCCATTTCCTCTCATCCTATCATCAGTAATTTGGGAGAAAAGACCAACACTGGCTCACTACAACTCCTTTCATGTAGTTAAGGAGAGCAATAAGGTCTCCTCTACACTAAACAACCCCAGTT
>NW_008611330.1:0-1920 GCF_000691845.1 Merops nubicus
GCCATCCTGCCTGGTCTTATTTCGACTGCTGCCGACACACAGCCGGCGCCGAAAAAGACCGAAAAAAAAGGCGATTTAAAAAAAAAAAAAAAAATCGAGCCGTTTCGCCTCGGTACCAAATCCGCTATCCTGTTAAACTGGAAACCATTACCGGCAGATTTAAGGCCGGACAGATTGTTTCGTGTGTGGATATTCGAGATAAACGTACATCCGCTGGGAAAACTAAACGTCTGTAAAATACTTCATTTAATTTTCATAGGGATTCCTCTCGCCCGGCTGCCAGGACTCCAAATGCTGGGGAGTAATTTGGAGGTGAGAACTCCACATCCCCCCGCCTTTGGAGGGGGAAGCATTTAACATTAAATTCCATTAGCACCTAAATTGTTTCTTAAAGACATCCGCTCAGACACAATGACTTCAGTGCGGGCATCTCATGCAAATACATTTCTCAAATTTTAAACCTTGTTAAAGCTCGTCTCGCACCTCGCATCGGGCTTTGCACTTGAGAAAACAATAGGCCTCGAGATTTTTAGCCTTTCTCCGGGTAAATATTTAGAGTGGAAGTCGCTAAAATATTTGGCCGTCTTGTATGAAATAGTCTGGCACAGTTCGAGCCGGCAGGAGTAGTAAATGAATAATAGATGAGGCGGGAAGATGCGATTATTTTTGTTACCCTTCAGCTCAGGCGATTTTCCACCGGGAAAGCCCGGGCTCCTTCGCCCCTCTGCCACCTGATTTGGGTGGAAGTTTCCGAGCCTCAGATCCTCTGTTCCCTATTACATAATTTAATAAACTGTTGCAAAAGCACCTTAAATCACCTCGAGCAAGACTTTCAAAACACTTTTTTTTTTTTTAAATGAGAAAATTTTATTGCCCTGCTCACACCATTTAAATTTAATGGAAAGCATTCCTAGAAAGGGACGTTTTGCCACTTGCAACGGGATTTTGGAGTAATGACGGATTTTGCATGGATTTACATGGTTTCTCTCTCTTTTCTCTCTCTCGGTATCCGTGCATGAAAACCATGCTCACAAGCGCTGAAGTTACATACAAATACTTTGCGCATTGCAAATGTATAAGGCGTTTAATGGAAAAATATATATGTAGATATACATCTTTCCTTTTTTCAGCAGTACGACAGAATTTAGTTTTCGCGCTGTATTTTGCGTTTCTGCGGAAAGACCTCGCTGAGATTCGGCAAGAATCTACATTGATCACTCCACAAATTAGAAGAAATCAGTAAAATATAATATCCACTCGAAAAGTGGGAAGGGGGGGGAGGCGGGAGCTGGGTGCGGGGAAGAAACCAAAACAAACGGAGCTGTGTGGTGGAGCGAGGAAAAAAAAATCATCCTTATTTTATCACTCTGATCATTTAACATCTCTCTGTCTGAGTCTCTCTGTCTGTTTATATATACCTACGTACACACATACATACACAGGCACGAGCTGAGGGGGAAAATCTGCCGAAAGAAACACGAATTACCTGTGTGCGTCCTTTTGTGAATTTTGAGGTTTTCTGATCTGGCGAAAACTTTTCCGCAGCCGGGGAAGGGGCAGGGGAAAGGTTTCTCTCCCGTGTGCACTCGGATATGATTGACCAGTTTGTATTTCGCTTTGAAGGGCTTGCCTTCCCGGGGACACTCCTCCCAGTAGCAGACATGGTTGCTCTGCTCGGGTCCCCCAACGTGCTCCACCGAGACGTGGGTGACCAACTCGTGCATGGTGCTGAAAGTTTTATTGCAACTTTTTTTGGGGTTGTTCAGCTGCTCGGGGTCGATCCACTTGCAGATGAGCTCTTGCTTGATGCACTGCTGCCGCATGTAGCGGAAAAAGGCACCTGGGTGGTGGTGGTGGTGGGCTGCCATGTTCATGCCCATATTCATATTCATGGGGCCGTACTGGTTGTGCAGCTGAGCC
>NW_008611331.1:0-2010 GCF_000691845.1 Merops nubicus
GGGTTCCCTGCGGGGCGGGCCCTCAGGGCAGCCGGGCCCCTGCTCACTCCTCACCGGCAGGGCCGCCCCTACTCGGCCCTGGAGGTGCTGCATTTTAAATCAGCTATTGCAGTAAAAAGGAAATACGGAATTCAGTCGTTTCTTACTTTCGTGACTGTTGCTGCTTCTGAGATTTATTTATTTTATTCATTTCTTTTTGAGTTGCCAGTTCCCCTTGTTCACTTAACAGTGCAGTTGTGGAAGGTTCTATTCAAAATATAAAATCACTTAATTTTCATTCAAAAAGAAGACACCTTTTGCAGATTTCTCACTGCAGTGAAAGACACTTATCTGAAGCATTTATCATTTTCTCTTCGCTCCTGTTCCTGGTACTATTGTTGCTTTCATTTGTTTCCTATTTATTTTTCTTCCCTGGTTTGATCCGTTTCCTTGAAGTTAGGTTCACAAAAGAGCTTTTTAAATGTCCAAGTTATTGCTGTTTTGGAGTGATACGTGCCACTTTTGATGTCTTTTCTGTGAAATGGCCAAGAATCAACAATAAGTTTAGTATGCAGCCTTTCTGAGCTAGAGAGACCACTTCTGGAAAGCTTGGTGACTCCATGCCTTGGTAGCCCCAAAGTGAGATTTTGTTTGCAGCTCCCTGCTGTGTTGTACGTGGGCTAGCACGCCTGTTGGGTTGTGTCAAGTGTGGGTGAGCAGGTGGTACGAACCAGCTTGATTTGCTTACGTAGGTTTCAAAGGTAGAGCCTACTCTTTTTCCTGTGGCACCTATTTCAGTTTGAGGACTGTACTACTTTAATTTTTGGTGTCTTGTTTTAGGTTCCTGATCCTATAATTTTTCTCAGTGTTGTTTTTGTTTTTTTTTTTTTTCCCAAAGCCCAACTATATATCTCTAGAATGAGTCTGCTGCTCTTTCCCCCTTGCTTTCTTTGTTTTCACAGATGCCCTGGTGGTCTATACTTAATGTTTGTTGGGTTTTTTGGCAATGAGGCAGAGAGGTTTTGGGGGTTTTTTGGACCTCAGTACAGGCAGAGGTTGTTCATACATATCAATTTCTTTTTGTGCGAGGCTTGTGCTACAAGTCATCTGATCACAAATTGTACAGAGTTCTGAGCAATGGTTTTTACTGGAGTGTCTGCATCCATCTCTTGAATGCTGCATATAGTTGTCAAAGGATGAAAAAGGTTAAGACAGGATAAAAAATAAGGATCTTCTTTTCTTCTACTTTCAGAGAATTACCTAAACTTCAAAATGAAAGTGAGGAAGAAGAGTCCTTGAAAGTGCTGATCTGAACAGTAATTATTGTTGGTGAGTAAGCACTTCTCTTCCTCTGTGATATTGTCTGCACCAGGGCAAAAACCAGATGTAAAGAAACTAGCTGAGGACCTGTGCTGCTTATACAGCAACTGAAACCTGCCCTTCTCTTGATAAATCCCTGTCAGCTGGGAACAGCAAAGTTTGTTCCTTGCTCTACCATTTGCCTTGAGCTCACTGTTTTATTCTGGTGGTCATGTAGTTGGGGTTCTTGTTTGAAAGATGGCTTATTGCTTGGCTGGCTCTCTGATATACGGTCTTTATTAAAAATGTGTTCTGCAGAAGTCAGTTCTGATGCAGCAGCACAAAAAAGGGTCATTTATGTTGTTTCCCTCTTCAAGAAAAGAGGTTACTAATGTATCCACTGACTTGTGAGTTTACTGTGGTGAAAAATGATACCAGGCCGGGAGACTGCAGAGGAGCTGGAAGATTGCATTAAAATTTAACTCAAACCAACAAATTAGAATCATCTGGGAAAAATAAGATGCAGGCCGTTAAGGACAAGGTTAAAATACTGATTTTAAATAAAAATAAAATAGGGAGATGCATAATAAGAAATGGCTGAGAGTTCTGAAGAAAAAGAGGAAGGGTTGGGAGCTGTCCTTCAGTGAACAGTGTCATGCACAAGAAGAGGTTCCGACTGCCGGCAGGGGCGGTGGGGACGCTGTGGTGGGGCAGGGGGCGGGGGCAGTGCTC
>NW_008611332.1:0-7224 GCF_000691845.1 Merops nubicus
GGGTGCCCGGCGGGTTCCCCACGGCTCCCCGGCCTCACGGGCTGCTCTCGGCGCTGCTGCATCATCGTGCCCGCTCCGTGGGCGCCGCTTAATCCCCTCCGCCTCGCGTTCCGCGAAGCCGGCGCCGTTCCCAGCACTGGCACGGTGCTGCTCCTCTGCTTGTTGAGTGGGAGCTACCCCGCAGTCCCCACCAGCCCGCGCGTCTGCCTCACACCTACCGCAGCAGAGGTAACACCGCTCTTGCTGGGGAGGACCAACCCTTTACTTGTAGTAGTACATTCACTTTCTGCTAAAACAGGGTCTCTGTTTGAATCGCTGCAGAGTTGCTGTTGGTGCAGGTTCTGGCTTTTATGGAAACACCTGTTTGCTAGGAGGACTGAGATGGTTGAGTAGCTGTCAAAAAATAGCAGGCACCCCTAACGATCTGCACAAGTGAGACAATGTGTGCCCCACTTGCTTCAGCTTCCCTCTTCCAGTAATTATCCCGCAGAAATTTTCCCAAATGATGGCCACTGTTTGGTACTTTGTCACGTGAGAGTCATTCTTCTGCTGTGATAATATCTGACAGCTTTGAAGTATTTGTGGCCAACTCTTATAACCTTTTGTATCATCCAATATCTAAGTATTACAATTACATTTTAGAAACCTGAGATTTGTCTCACTGCCTTTGGTGGATTTCTCAGAGGATGTCACTGTGCTGAGTGGTGTTTTGTTCACCGTGGGAAGACACGCACAATCTATCTAGAAGCCTTTTCTGTGTCAGTGCTTTATAACTCTGCCTCTGTAAATGTGGGTACATAGGAGAAGAATCTGGAAATGATGAATTTCTTCTCTTGGCTAGTTTTTTTTTTATTTATTTTATTTTTCCTTTTTAAAGAAGGAGTTTATGTACTTTTATTTGAGGACAAACTGAAATTGGTACTTTCTGCTGGAAGATACATTGATTTACAAATTGTACTTTCTTCTGTGTGTACTTTGTCACTCTTCAAGCAATGCATACACTTTTTACTAAGTCTCATTTTCCTTTTGTCCATTCTTTTTTCTAGCAGCCATTTTCAGTTCTTCAGTTGAGCAGAACGTTTCAGGTGTTTCTAAAACAGTAGCTTCTGCCTCTTTACCCTAAGTTTGTGACCTCTGCAATAGAAAGTCCAGGCAATGAAATCAGCAGTGGCTAACTGCTAACAGTTGCTTATTCCAGCGCATAGTGATTACTGAGTTAGTAATTCTTTTAAAAAGAATGCCTTTTAAATAGAGTATGCTACCTAGTGCCTGGAAAAATAATACAGGATGATGTGTGTAGCTCTAAAATACTGCTCTGTATTAATTTCTAGATTGATTTTTTGAATTTAGAAACATGTCTGTTGTTGTGGGCAAAAATATCGTGACTTGGGGTATTTAATTTATTGCCAACTAACATAAACTTTTAATTACTGATTTGGCTAGTGAGATACAAAGAAGACAACCAGTTAAACATTTCCTTCCCTTCACCCCAGACACATCCCTTTCCCTGGTTTCCTCATATCCCCTGCCCACCCTGTCCCTTGGGCAAGGCAGCGGTGCAGAAGCTTGGGGTTGGCGTGTGGAGGTTTCTGTCTGATGCTCCGTCTCTCTCATTTCTTCTGCTCCCATGTGAGCAGGGGCTATGGCTATCGGCCACAGTCCCCTTTAGGGTGTCCTTGCCCCAGCATAGGCATCTCCACAGGCTGCAGTCCCCTCAGGGGTGTCCGTGCCCTGGCCATGATCACCTCCACAGGCTCAGGGGTGTCCCTGCTCTGGTGTGGAGAGTGCATCTCCAGCCACATCCCAAACAGTGTCCGCTTCCCCTGTCTTTTTTAGTGCACTGTCCTGCAGCTGTGCATACCTCCACCTGTGTTTCCTGGTGTGCTTTCTGACACTGGCAGCTCGTCCCTTTATTAAAAAAGCTGGAGCAGAGGCAATGCACGTTCATTTGATGAGCTGGAGATTTGGCAGGTGGTGGGTTTGGTCAGTTATGGGGCCAGCTGGAAGTGGTCATGGCCAGCACAGGGCAGTTGATGGCCTCTTTGCATGCAGCCCTGGGCTACCAAAACCTGCAGTTTATCCTGAATACACTGGTGTGCCAGTTGGGTGGTGCTCGGAGAACAGTCTTGACATTGCCTAGTTATAGGAACTCTGGTGACCTTTCAGAAACATAGATATAAAACAAACTTTTCTGCTATAGCTTGCTAAATAGAACTACTGTGTTGTATCACTAGGTTGGTAGCACTTCTATGATTGCATTTGTTATTATCTTGTCTGTCTGAGTAGTGTCTGCTCCTATGTCACTACTGATAACTGGATTCAGAGGCAGCCAGTCTGTGTAATGATCACATTCATGTACATTTTCATAGTCAACTTTTTTTTTCCTAAAACTTTCTCAGAGTTATTTTTCCTCTGTTTTTCAGATCTGAAGGTACTAGTTCTGCATGACGCAAAGGTAGCAACTCAGATTGCCGGGGAAGAGTTGGAGCTCTGATCCACCAATGTGAGTGGACACGTTCTTCTCAGAGATCGTTTCATTTCTTTGTTGTTTTGTTTGGCCGACTCATTCAATGATTTTGTCATCTCTCTTATCTTTTGGCCTGAATTGCTGCCACCTTGACTTCCGTGTGGGATTGTGTGTGTTAGAGATGAGGCTTCAGGTTTGGGGGAATCGAGACCTCCTCTCTCAATCTTGGTAGAATAAGGAATAATTTAAAGTAGCCATATTTGAAATAGAGGGCTTGGAAAGAGAAGGTTTCTTAGCTGTTGACAGTAGAGCCTGTGTGCACAGGGCTGGATGCAGCTGTGGTGAGAGCTGGCAAGAGTGACAACGGTGGTCAATCATTGGTGTGTCCTGCTCTTCTGCAGCCTAACATGCATGCTGCTTTGGGTGGGTATTAAGTCTCCTTAACGTCTCCCTTCTTTCTTCCCAAGTACGTATTGTTTCTATCTGTACAGAATCTTTACTTGATGTTTAACTTAAAAATGCATAAAGTTACATGGTCTTCCTGAACTGTTGCAGGCTGCAGAGTCCTTGGAGTGAAGAGACTATGTATTGGTGTTGCTCTTAGACAGGAAACAAGCCGTTCTTCTTGCTTCTCAGGGCTTTCTGCCCTACCCTGTGCCTTAAACATGGAAACTGTAGGAATGAATAGTGTATCCTTGAAACGTCCTCGCTCTGAGGATGGTGTGGCTAAGGCAGATGAAGTTAAAAGACAGAAGATCTCAGAGAAATCTAAGACAGAGAATGACTCTGGGCAGAGTGATGAGACTGTAACAGGGCAACCTGACAAATCTCTGCCTGAGGACATGAAAGACGAAGTAATCGCCAATGAGGAAAGTGAGGAGCAGGAAGATGAGGAACTAGAGAACAGCGATGAAGATGGAGATCCAGAGAGCTTTGCAGACATGATGAAGCATGGGCTGACAGAAAGTGATGTTGGCATAACTAAATTTGTTAGCTCTCATAAGGGATTTTCTGGAATCTTAAAAGAGAGGTAACTGTCTCACTGTGTATGTTAATGTGTGAATTCCTTGTGTCAAGCAGCTGTTGTTCTCTGTTTCCCTTTTCTGACTTGCTGGGTGCAACTGGATTATGTGCAGCCACTTGGGAGGTTCATTGCTTTCTTTTCCTAGTGCTGGGATTGAAAGAAAGGTTTAACTTGGGACTTCTCTAGATTGTTGTTTTGCTAGTTTTTTTTTTCCTTTTTTATTTATTTATTTTTTTTTTTTCAAATCAAGTAGAGCTCTGAAGAAAGAAGCTATGTATGGGTAGAAATACATGATTACACTGACCTTTGCCGTTTGTCTTGCTCCCTGGCAGCAGCATACAGCTTAAAACCTTATGCAGTTCACCCACCTATTGTACCATTCTTCATACAAGATGCACTGGAGTACAGTACTGGAACAATTCCTCTTTCGTTCTTCTTTGCTTTCCCCTGACATTTTTGTGCTAATGTCTTTAAACACATATTTTTCAAATGGCCCATTAGACATTAAATTATAGTCTGATCATTTGTATTGTCATTTACAGAACGTAAAAGTGAGTTTTATGATTCAGGGTGTGGAATTTTACATGATATACTTAATAAGATGTTTGGGGTTTAGTAGCTTTTTAAATGAAACTTCAAGGTTTTTAAGATTAAATAATGTCTTTGAGTACAACATAATGCAAATATAAAAACTCACTGAAATGAGAATCATTGCTCTGACTTAGAAAAGCAGTTAAGGATGCTTTGTTTACACACCAAGAAGTCCCTGGTCTTAAATACGAGCTTTGTGTATTGATCATTTTACATGATAAAGTGATATGTACGTATAATGTACGTATTTAATCTTTACATGTAGTGTTAAGCAGTTAGCATAATCCTTCAATGTGGAACACAGTCTGTGCTGAACCTCCTTCTGGGAAATATGCCAGTTTTGAACCAAGGTGGCCAGGGGTAGCTGGGTGGTAGAAATGTTCATGGGCTCCTGGTTTTCCTTTGATGCTAGTTTATAACACCCATCGTTACTGGCATTTTTATGGTACCAGTCAGTAGCATGTCTAGACAGTTACAGATAGTAAGAAAGACGACACGTGGCACTCCATGTCGGGAAGGAAGTCTAACAATATGGTACATGGCTGCACAGAGGTCTGGTGAACAGAAACATCCCATAGTGAAGTTTTATTCATCTTTCAACGTTCATAGACTACAAAGTTTATTTTTCCTTTACGAGCAAACGCTACTTAAATATAAATTAGCAGTTTCAACAGACTGTCTGTGCTCTGTTAAAGTCAGAATATTTTTATTATTGGACATAGTGACTTGATTAAAAATGTAACAGTCAAATTCTTCGTTGCTGTCACAGAGTATGCAGAGTGACTTTATTTGGAAGATGTTCTCTCTAACTGAATATATGTAACAGATCTAAATTTGTTCTGCTTTCCTTAGAGTGGCTAACATATGCTTCATTCTGCAGGTTATTTGAAGTGGCAGAGTTAATGCATTTGTGTTCACATTGTAGCAATGCAGTAGAGTCTTAATTGTCAGTAATGACTGGGGTTGAGGATATACATTACTGATCTCTGCAAGCTAGTTAGAAAATGATTCTGAATGACTGCAGCAGTTTTTCTATCTGCAGAGAAGTCTGCTGTGTTTAGATATGCCAGACTTTTTTTTTTCTGTGTTCTCATGGTATCCTTCTGAAGGGTGGGAAAAGGTACAGCTTTCTCATGGTTGAAGTTTCTTTTATATGAATTGAATGATATGAATTCAGAATTCTTGAGTGAATTCTGGTAACATGCAGCTTCTCGGGAAAGGACTCTGATGTGGGCTTTTAATTTTTTTTTTTTTATTACAAATTTAATATGTGTTTCTTCCTATCAGATACTCTGACTTTGTTGTCCATGAAATAGGCAAAGATGGACGTGTGAGCCATTTAGATGACTTTTCTGTTCCAGTGGATGATGAGGTAAATTTTGAGGTAAAGATTTGGTAATGGCTATGCTTCTTAAGCAAAAACATTAGAAGGCTGAAAGTCGTTCTCTGGGGGTTATTGGATGTTTGTTTTTTCCCCCTCAAATATGTATTAGGATCCGTCAGAAGAAACATTTACAGTTTTGTCAGATGAAGACAAGCAGCGTTTAGAGGAGCTTCAGCTTCTTAAGAATAAGGAAACTAGTGTTGCCATAGAGGTAAAATTAATAACTTATATGAAGTTTTGGGGGAGTGGGGTGGGAGGATGAGAGTGTAAGTGGCAAGAACATTTCTAGTGCATGTAAGTGTAAAAGCAGTTTGAACACGATGCAACACGTAATACCAAAATGTTTCCAGTTTAGGATTTAATTCTGTAAAGCCTTACAAATATACTCAAATTCGTGCAAGCTGTCATTCTGATTTTGGTGGGACTGTACAAACAAACTCAAGTACGTCCCTTAATTTCAGTGGTGTTAAATTTTTTTTTTGTTTTCTATTAGTATACTATAGAATAATTATGTAAGAAGGGTTAAATAAAACATCCGTCCTGGTGAAAGACTATTTTCAAGGTCAGCCTTTAGTGATTTAATAGGAAAGAAGATAAATATTCTCTTCCATACCAAGAAAATTTAGAAGGTACAAAATAAAACTTGGTGTTTTTAAACATCCAAATATTACATATTTGAAGTACAGCTGTTGAGGTAAATTTGGGACACAGAGATGAGTAGGATTAAATCTAGTAATTTCAAATAAGCATTCACACATGAAATAGTCACATCTAGCCTTTTTTTTTTTTTTTGCACATAGAAGAACTTTGTTCTGCCGGAGTTTAGAAGAGGAAATTTTATGAAGCACAGAAGAGGGCAATAAATATTAAGAATTTTCTTCTGTGAATATTGAGACTGGGATTTGCAGAAGAGTTACTTATTCTTTTTCAAACTAAATTTAATAAGTAGGCCAGATTATTAGAAGCACATCTGTTCAGTATTTTATTGTGATATGGTAGATTTTCTTGAAGCATGAAAAATCTAAATTGTGAGAGAATCCCTCCCCTTTTTTATTGCTTTATTTTGTTTCTGGGTGCGTGTGTATTAACACAGGTAATTGAAGACACCAAAGAAAAGAGAACAGTTATCCATCAGGCTGTGAAGTCCTTGTTTCCTGGGCTGGAGACTAAAACAGAAGATCGAGATGGGAAAAAATACATTATTGCTTATCATGCTGCTGGGAAAAAAGCGCTGGCAAGTGAGTTTCAGTATCACAGCAGCTGGGTAAAGTAAATGTTAGAATTATCAAAAAAACAAAAATCATCAGTAAGTACTTCAAGTGAAGCATACTTTCTGACATAGCCTGGCTTTGGTTTTTCCTCTTTGCAGCTGATGCCGTGCATCTAAAATGGGTGGGAATGTAGGAACACAAGGAGAGTCTCAAATATAATTTTCTACTTTTTTTCTTTTTCTTCCTTTTGAAATCACTCATCAAATACAACCATGTTAGAAGTGAGAGGATCTTTTGCTATTTCAGTGGGAATATGCAAAATAGGAGCTTTATTTTCAGTATTGTTTGAACTTGGCGTTCATGAACTTACATGGATATGTAAGTGTGCTTTGTGGAAGAGGTTGTAGTTGAAATGCATACGTTACACTGACAGTCGGTGTCATCTTGACTGTCTTGAAAATCCATTACAGAATTCTCAATGACTTGAATGGAGGCAAGCACCTATTTGTTTCCTTAGAGTTATATGTAGTTTTTTATATATATATAT
>NW_008611333.1:0-1029 GCF_000691845.1 Merops nubicus
CCCCTTCCCTTTCACGTAACAATAAGGAAATGATAATGTTTCCATAAAGCAGTCAGAGAACTATGATGAAAGCTCCTAAATTACATTACCATTGAAGTAATATTAAATAACAGTTTTGCCACCAGGTTTCCTTTTCATTCATGGAAAAAGTTAAATCCCCTCTTTCACAGGAAGCCTCTGGCACACAGCTCTCAGAACTTCACAGTGGCAGTGCAAGAAGCAAAGTCCAACAGACTCAGGTGTTAATCACCACAGTTCACCATAATTAGTCTTCATCGTGGAAACAAACAAGCAAGCATTGATGATGATTCTCCATGATGATATCAAGAGATTTTCTTCCCCCCACCCCTTCTCACCTCCAGGATCTGGGTAATATTACTGTTTCTGGATGACAACATTAGACAAACTTCCCCCTTCCCCACCTGACCATTGCTTAGACAGAAAACTCTCACTTCACTCTGTAGACTGTTTCCTTTCACAGCTTCACCCCAGCTGCGGTGCTAGGCTTTCTCTTTCTCCCAATGCTAACATTTCTGTGCTAATTTAATAATTCCTCTGTTACTTTTCCAAACATTTGTAAACAAAATAATATTTTATGAATCAACCTCTAAGTTTTGAAACTAGAGCTAATCAGTACCCAGCAGGGGAAATTAAGAGGAAGATACATCCTGAACCACTATGTATTTGAGCAAAACAGAGAGTCAAATGTCTTTTATAACTCTATGTCATGTGGCATAATGAGGCTTAAGAGAGACCTTTTGGGCTTCTAAATTAACTGGTTAATTTTCCAAATCTTTCTTTACATTTTGGAACAGAAAAAGTCTTGTCCAGTTCATCTTACTACCAAAGTGATTCAAATTGTTTCTTCGGTAATGTCCTGGTTTGGGGTAGAACAGAGCTGCTTCGGTTCAGTGATTTAACTTTACAGCTAAAGCTCTTCTGATTAACTGCCTTGTCTGAAGTTAGCAGCATGTTTTTGTAAACTGCTTGCTTTTAGCAGTTATAACACTCCACGTTTAGAGTTACTAC
>NW_008611334.1:0-2912 GCF_000691845.1 Merops nubicus
CCAACCCCTATGATTCTATGATACTCTGGAATGGGATTGAAAGGTCTGGCCTGTGTGCTTCCTATTGATGACAGTGTCCTTCCTACTGGGACATGGAGTCAGCAAAAGACTCAGTGAAACTGAGTTTCATTCTTTTTTTTCCAAAAATACCTGGGACTGTGGTTTCAGCTGTCATATTTGGGTTTTAAACCTGATACACGGCACTCTGGCTATGTGTATATTGCTAGATAAGAGGATAAGGAACAAATCTGCGATCCTAGTGCTGAGTATACTGGCTTGTTGGTATTCACACTGCCTAAGAGTAAGCTCCTGTTAAAATGCCTTCTCTGAAAAACTATTTGATTTGGGTAGTAAGTGGCCCAAATGGAGCTAGTGAGTAACTTAAACAATGCGGATAATCAGGGTTTCTGCCCACAACCTCACATCCCAGCCCTCTTTTATTTGACAGTATGGACAGCATGGCAAATTTCACCTGCTGTGCTCTGCAATTGGAATGTTGTACCAAGATATACTAGCAGGTTTACAATCACTTAAATGTGATGGTATCTCTGTACAGTCATTCTTTTGACTACATGATGACTTAATTTGCCACAGAAATTAGAGGCCTGTTTTGGTGACTTAGATCAGGAAGAAATGTTGAAGAGAATAGTCTTGAAGTAGCTTTGCATGTAGGCAAAATGTAATATTGTTACAGCTCTGCTACACACTTTCCCTGAAAGAAAAATGGTGAGTTTTTTTTCCTCTGGTGGAGGGCAGGGGTATGGATATGGTAACCATATCTAAAAACAGGAGACAGTGTGTGTTACCCAGGAGGAAAGTAAGCCCAAAGATGAGCACAAAAGACAAAGCCAAAGGCCATTTTAGATTTCTTTTACTTTGTGATAGCTACTGTGTTGCTCTAGGTTGGTTGATTTTTAATGCATTGTTTATCATTGGCCAGACTTTAAAGTTTTTTTTGATTTTTTTTTTTCAGAGTTTTAAATTTTACATGAATGTTAAAGCTTGAGTACATTTACTCAGCTTTGCAATTTAATTCTCTACAACCCCAGCCAAACCTTGAATATCTCAGATCTGTGACAGAGAGCACTTTGCTGGCATTTAAGTAGTATTTTACCATGCACAGTTAGGCATAAAGCTTAGTCCTTGGAGTAGTGTTCTGATGATAGCTTTCTTTCCCTTCCCTACATCAAGATATTGTCTTTCTAATCACACACTTGGAATTTCACTTCTAACAAATGTAAAACAATTTAAAATATTTTACAATCTATACTTATATCTAATTGGAAGATCAATGTGTCCCATACTCCCTCAGATCTGCTTTTTTTTCTTTACAAAGGAGTTCATGTTTACTGGTGCTTATACCCACTGCAATGCAATCCATAGGTTCTCATGAGTGAAAGGAAGGAAAAGGGTTTCAGATCTCAGAAGGGGCTGTCTGGCCTTAATAGCAGGATTCAGTGAAGTCACCTGATACCCAGGCAAGCATAATTTGGTCAAATGCAGCTCTTTGAACTTCTTCATGACAAATTAAAAAAACATGTTTATTTTCAAATCCACTGTCTTTTGGCATTCCCTTTCTGCTAACAGAACTGCTATCTTTTTGACTATTCCCTTTTTTCTGTGTCTTTCCTGACATAAATTCTCCCTCAAAATCACTGTGCTCTGTTTCCCTGTTGGAAATACAATAACTCTGCTTTCTCTTACAAATGACATAACTAATCAAGTTCTGAGGGAAAAAAATCGAGACAGCTAACACATATTCATTACCATGAATGTTCTGCAGGCTGCTTTTTTTTCCTCACAAGATTGATTAATTAAATATTTATGAAAGAGAAACACCTGGCATACTTCCATAAACAAATAGGTCTCCTGTGGGTTTACAGCAGCTGAGGAGAGTTTTGAGGGACCACAGGGATCTCAGGGTAAAGACTTCCTCACAGCTTGAGTTCTTACACATTCCTGTTTCTCATAAATATGCACCAACGTACAAATAATTTCTATTTTGAAGACAGAAAGTGCAATATCAACAGATGAAATCCAAAAGACAGGCAAAGAGAAAGGTAAAGATTAAGCAGAAAAATAGTACTATTTGTGAGGAAAAATGGTTCATTTATATTTATTTAAGAAAGGTCTAACACTAAGGAGGCTCAGACAACTGGGGCCCCTTTTTTGAGGTGTTTGTCTAGGACTGCTAGTTAAATAGTGAAAGGCTTAGACTGAAGAGATCTGTTGAAATCTAAGGGCAAGGGTTAAGAAATTATGCAAGACACCTAAAAGTGGGAAATTCATTCTCTTCACTGTTTCAGCTGCTCTTCCAGATGGATCTGCTTTATAGATACTTCCCTGACTCTTCATCTTCAGTGGAATGTTTTCACTGGTATGTCATTGCTTTAAAAATAAAAATAATTGTGCCACTGACTTCAGCTACAATTTAGCTGGCATGATTGCTTTTATCGACCACTGCTTTACTGCAGCTAGTTTTCTACAACTGATTGTTTTAGTTCTTGGGAGTGGAAGTAATGTAGCTGTTAGTGTCAAATTCTCATGCAATTTCTTCTACATGTGCTTACATGCCATGTGCTTTATGTATGTTGTATTATACTTCATCATAATCCAGCTATGATTTTTTTTTGTTGTTGTTGAGAAACCTTAGAAATTGGCCAGCTCTGAAGTTTAAGGTTCAGGCTATCTGGGAAATGATCACGATGTATTAACTGTATTGTGTTTTGACACCAACCTCTAAAATTAGTTGTTCTGATAAGAGTTTCTGATATTGGTCAAACATTAGTTTATTTCTCAAATTCAGACACAGCAAAATATACAGGTTAACAAATTTTTCAAATGCAATCGTAAAACAATTTGAATTTGGTTTTATTCCTTACCAAAGCTGGACAAATATTTATATATATATA
>NW_008611335.1:0-10306 GCF_000691845.1 Merops nubicus
CTTTGTCGGTATACATTGCTCCTGGACTCTTCAACTAGTTCTTATAATGCTAGATGACAAAAGATAAATAATACATAAAGTTATGAATAGTAAGAATTTTGTTCCAGATAAGAAAAAAAAAATTAAAAACTGTGTGCAAATCTTTTGGCCCTTCCCTGGTGAATGGTTAAGAAAAACCCAATGTTATGATTCAAAGCACTGAGCGTTTCTACTTCTGCTGTGAAGTAAAAAGGTGCTTACCTTGTGTTCCCAGTGTTGAGAGGACTTTCAACTGTTTCAGCTCTCCCCTCAGAAACTTTGCACAACTGTCTTGGTCTGTTTTACTGTATGTGTGTGCCCTGTTTGTAAAAGTCTGGATGATTCATTTTATGCGTTACACTGCCTACTAGGAAAAACACATAAAAAGCAGCCAAGTCTGTTTAGAGTGCACCCTTTTACCATTAAAAGTTGTGTTTAACCAGTTTAGTTTCATTTGATGCTTCAATTGGCTCATATAGAAGCCTTTAGCCTTGACAGCCATTGTTGGGTGTGGGTGAAGGACCTCGGGAAACCCCTGAGCACTCTATGTACAAGGATTCTGTCCAGTGTAGCTGGCCCTTTCAGAAAACCAAAGGCTTTCTTCACCAGGAATTATAAAAAGGAGTCAGACAATGAAGGCTCATGATTGGCTTGCTAGAAGGTCAAAGCAAGTACATCAGTACAGGGACCACGATGATACTTTTCATGCTAACTACAGCCAATCGAATGGTTGTAACTGAATGGAAATCATGGGCTTTGATCAATGTTTTAATAAGATAAGTCCAGAATGGCACTGGACATCTAATCCTGCTAAATTTATGCAATTATTTATTTCAGTGGGTGATTCCTGTGAAGAAAGCAAGCAGGATTTGGCTTTGGTTATGGATAAGTGAAGAAGACACCAAAGCATAAAATGGAAGCTTAGAATGACAGAGGAGCTAACCCTGGGAAGCCCATTTATGCCAGCCAGCATGGTTCAGACAAAGTGCTAAGGGCAGACATGGTCCCTTTCTGAAAAGAAAAAAGAAAGAAAATTGTCCTTAAAAGAAAAATCCATAATCGGGATGACCAACAACAAAGGAGATTCCATGTTGGTATCTTCTTTTGATCAAGAAAATTCTGTATGTTTGTTGATTCTAATCCAGCTGGCCTGACTTGGATTTGTAACTACCAGATGCATTGCAAACAACTAGGGATATTCTAAAGAAAATAAAATAAAAGCTTTTTTTAAACCAATAAGTAGCATTCTTGCAGGTGGATGCAGAAGACAATGTCACAAAACGGATACACTGGCTGCCTCCCCCTGCCTCAAATATTTAAGATGCCTGCACCAAACTGCCTTTAGTTTGTATACATAACAGATTATAGAAGATCTGCCTCTTTATATTTTTTTTAAAAAGGATGGCAGCCTTAGTTCAATAGAGTTAGTGAGACAATCCCTTAAGCTGTGTCAAAATGCCAGTTATCCTAAGATGCCACCCAGATTTGAATAATTTAGAAAGAGACAAAACCACAGAAAGGAGGAATCATCCTTTGACTACTTTTGCTTTTGACACGGCTGCCTCCCTCTCCTTTTTACCAAAGCATCTTCGTCTCTCTATCAGCCATGACAAGTGCCAATCAAACCTTCTGTTTCTAAGGTTCTGGGGGAAAATGAAACATGAAACATTTTCTAACAATCACTGACCAAAGGTCCACTATCAGTGTGTGGTCTGAGGGAAGCCAGCCTTTTCCTTTTTCACTTCTAATCTCTGACCCACTGTTTACCTCTTCTTTTTTATATACTTTAATCTCTTTGTTGCTCCAAAGGATCCTAAACAAATTGTAGGTCGGTGTAGATTAGGCTGCTTTGTTACCAATGATTAGTACATTTACTTTTGCTTTAACATCTTCAGCAGCAGCTGAATGTCAAAATGATCCAACAAGAGTTTGTTTAATCGCAATATAAACTGTACCCACATAGTCCTACAGTTGCATTGTCAGTCTCAGTGTAAAAAACTAGGATACAATAGGAGACAGTGACCATGGACCTGCACTGTTAACGTGTGTTTTCAGAGGTACTTTTCCTGCACTTTAGCATTATTATAATTAGACTTGTAGTAACCTTCATTAGATCAGGATAATAATTAAGCTTCAGATACTTGCCCAAGAGTCTAAATTCTGCTCCCATTTGCACAGCAGTTGCACTGGATCAGAAACAATTTGTGCAGCTTCACAGTTTAGGAAATATTATGGGTAGACAAGTTATATAAACTGGCTCAGCAAACATGAAAATGATCAGAATTAAACAGGGGAATTATTGGACACTGAATTAATTTCAAAGGGATGTATAAGTATCAGATCTCTTAAAGCAAGGTAGACATCTCTAGAGTCAGGTAAGATTTTTTAAAGAAAAATTGCATCTGTCCAGCCTGTGCACAGTGGAGAGTATATTGCTGTGATTTACATATAATAGGCCGTGAGAAAATAAAAATGCACAGAAGAGGAGAGGAATTTTGTTTAAGGTCCCTTAACATTAAATTACACCTCTTACAACACCTTATACATTACCAAGGCCAAGGCCAGGAATTTTTACTATGATTCCCACAGCAAATTAGATAATATTTTTATTCTGTTGCCCTATCTTCTCTCCACATTTTTTTTCCATCAACTTCAAAGTGACTTTATCAGTCTTGACAGTATTTTTCTCATACCTGTCATTGCTTCCCATCTTCCAAGCACCATGAGCAATACCAAACCTGGCCAATATTTGTCCACACCTCTGACAACTGTTACTGTTGCCTTCCCACATTTACACGACATAGGAAGTGGCAATCCCAACCTGAATTATTAAATCACTACCCTCCTCTGCACCAAACCACTCCTGGCTACTATCACCATGTGTAAACCTTTCTCATTCAAACTGCTATGGGAAATTGCACAGACAAAAACTCTTAGAACAAAAATTTGTTGTCAATACCTGATATACTTGACAGCTTAGGAAAGTTTCAGTGGCTTTTAATTTTAGGTCTTTAATTGTTTGGGGGTTTTCACAAATAGTAATAATGTGGTGCTATGAAGGTTTCTATGTCAGCAGCTATACATATGTTTCTTTTCACTGTCAGAAAATAAAATTCATGCCAAGTGAAATTTTAGAAATTTTTGAGTGATTTCAGTATTGTGATAGTACACACAGATACACAAATCCATATACAGTATCTTATAATATTCATCCAAATTTACCCCTCGTGGTGTTTATGAACTACATTATCTCTGTAAGTATATCGCTCTACTTAAGCCCAGAGAAAGCATTACAAATGCATGTAATATTAAAAGGAAAAAAAAAAAAATTATTTATAAATCAGCCAAGAGCTTTTAAGTCCCCAAATCAAGCAATCAAACCTTCAAAAGCATTATTTGAGACCAGCCTTCCTTCAGCTACCTATGAGATGTGTAATAAAGACAAAGTGATTGATCAGAGATAAAAAAAAAGGACACCATGCGTGAGTAGAGATCAGGTAAGAAAACAGATAATAAACCAGAGGTTTATTATCAAAGGAATCAGTAGTGTTTATTATTAGATATACAGGCAGGTACAGTTCAATGAGAATCTAAACACAATACATAAAAGTTAAGAAGGCCTTAAGGAAACAATCCCATCCCAAGTCTTAAATAATTGTCCATCCAGTAAAGTGAGTATCTCGGTTGTCCAGTGTGGATTCAGTTTTGTGCAAACCTGTCAGAAGTGTTACAATTAATGAGATTGAACAAGGGCCAAGAGATTTTTATCATATTCTAAGTATTAACAAGTTTATCAGCGCAAGTCACAAACCCCTTATTTTACCATCATGCCCTTTGTTTTCCATATTATGCCTGAAGGAATACTTGACAACGACAGCATTAGAAGATTTGAAGATCAATAGAAAAACTGATTTTTTTAAAAAGCTTCTCTAACATTTAAAAGGCTTTTTAAGAGACCTATTTTTTCTTTTTTTTTTCTCTTTCATAGACTGGAGAAAGCAAAAGGAAACTGTGCCCAAAAAAAACTTTATCTTGATGCTTTCTCTGATTGTTTTTGCATGTTATCAAGAGTTTTCCTAACAAAAATGATGGACAGTGCAAGTTTAGTCCAGACATGCCCTAACAAGTCTCCCATTTTCTGCCCAGCAACTTGTGGGGACACAGACCCAAAGGCAGGGACCAAATGCATGCTGCTCAAATGATAGGGATGTGCAAGCTACTTCAAGATGATCTGCCTGTATTTACACTACAGACCGCTTCCACTCGCACAGTGGAAAGTTGATTTTAGAACCTGTTCCTGCTGGTTACCATCACTTGGCATAAATTTGTGTGTGACTCACTGTTGCTTCATCCCCAGTGGTGGAGGCCAAGCTACTCAGGTTTGCCTCGGCCTGTCGCTCCTGCAAAACCCTCAGATCCAAGCTAGGACACAACAGCCTGCTTGCAAGGATGTAGCTGGATCGATGAACCATAAGCTACAGCATAAATTTGGGTTCAGACCCGAACCAGGCACGTGAGGATAACATTCTTCAAACTAAACACAAGCCTGCAGGCAACACCACTTCAGTCACCTTGCTTCTGTCAGTTCTTTCTCTCAAGTCTGGTCAGCTTTCACTGTATATTTTGCCCTGCTGCTGCCAGAGACAATGAAAATATTACAGTTAAGATTCTTGGTTATAATACAGAATCCTTTTGCCTTAAAAGAGATGAAACTGAGACAAAGGGTCTTTACCTCCCCACAGCACAAGCCGTTGAGGAGAGATACCTGTGCTCACTTGATGACTGAAAAATCTAAAAAATAGTTAATAGAACAAATGATAATCTGCATCTTGATCTGAGCCTGAGGCACCTTAAAAACATTCATCTTCAGGTCATAGTTGATTGTTTGGTCTTCAGTGAGGCAAAACTTCCCAAAGAATCAGGAAGAAGGTATAAAGGTTTAATCTGTAAAGACTGAGTTCATAGAATCATAGAATCATAGGGGTTGGAAGGGACCTCGAAAGATCATCTAGTCCAACCCCCCTGCTAGAGCAGGACCACCTAGAGTACATCACACAGGAAGGCGTCCAGGCAGGTTTTGAATGACTCCAGTGAAGGAGACTCCACAACCTCTCTGGGCAGCCTGTTCCAGTGCTCCGTCACCCTCACAGTGAAAAAATTTTTTCTGATATTCATCTTGAACCTCCTATGCTCCAATTTGCACCCATTACCCCTTGTCCTATCACAGGTCATCGCTGAAAAAAGCTTAATCCCATCTTGCTGACACTCACCCTTTACATATTTGTAAACACTGATGAGATCACCCCTCAGTCTCCTTTTCTCCAGGCTAAAGAGACCCAGCTCCCTCAGCCGTTCCTCATAAGTGAGATGCTCCACTCCCCTAATCATCTTTGTAGCCCTACACTGGACTCTCTCCAGCAGTTCCCTGTCCTTCTTGAACTGAGGGGCCCAGAACTGGACACAATATTCCAGATGCGGCCTCACCAATGCAGAATAGAGGGGGAGGAGAACCTCTCTTGACTGACTAACCACACCCTTTCTAATGCACCCCAGGATGCCATTGGCCTTCTTGGCTACCAGGGCACATTGCTGGCTCATGGTCATCCTGTTGTCTACCAGGACCCCCAGTTAACACAAGTGTTATGTTTGCTGGAAGTACATGTGCACCCCCTTGCTCCATGGCAAAGGAAAGGAAAAAGGGTTAACTGAAATCATCTTAAGTGAGGCTTTAAGCCTATTCTGGGCTAAGACCATGCACACTTCTGCATCTGAAGAGCATCATCTCCTCTATATTTGCTCTCTGAGCACGTCCTGTGCAAGAAGTAAGGAGTATATAAAAACCTCTGAATGAAAGTTTCTGTGTAAGTAACACTAGTTTAGCTGCAAAACATTTATAGATCAGGATTTCCTTGGTCACTGTTTACTGTAATTAAATTTTTGAGAATATTTTTTGCCAACTACAGCTCATAAATAATTGTGGTTAATCAGCCTAATTGCAGAATGTGAATACACCTTTCATAAATAAAATACCACTGAAAATACCACTGATGTCTTCACACTAATTGTTCTGTAACCCCAGCCTCACATGTCCAGGAGTAGCTGTGCTAAAACACTGTAAATCAATTTAGCAGTTCCATTCACACGTTGACAAACCCTGTGACAAACAGGATCACATTTCCTACCTAGACAGCCCCTGCTAAGCAATCAGTTCAAAAAGAGTAATTTGAAAAGGATCACATTAAAAAATACATGATACTACACAGAGGATGCCGCCATGGTCTTATTTCTGTCCTCATCCCTATAACAACACATTATTCTGTTACACAGCTAAATGTTCCTTTTGTGGTCTAATTCACTGTAAAACTTCAGTAAAACAAAATGGAAACACAAGGCATAAGCAAAAGTGACAACTCCATCATTCCTAGAAGAGGGCAGTTTAGCAGCTAGCAGCTCCCAGGTCTGTGGAGGTAATCCCCATCCATAGAATCATAGAATCACCATGGCTGGAAAGCGCCTCTGGGATCATCAAGACCAGCCTTCCTCCCAACATTTCCCTAACCACTAGACCCATATCCTCAAGTGTTACATCTACTCGTTTTTTGAACACCTCAAGGGATGATGACTTCACCACCTCCCTGGGCAGCCTGTTCCAGTGCCAAACTACTCTCTCAGTGAAGAAATTCTTCCTAATATCCAATTAAAACCTCCCCTGGCACAACTTGAGGCCATTTCCACTTGTCTTATCATCAGTAATTTGGGAGAAGAGACCCACACCAGCCTCACTACAATCTCCTTTTAGGTAGTTGTAGAGAGCAATAAGGTCACCTCTCAGTCTCCTCTTCTCCACACTAAACAACCCCAGTTCCCTCAGCTGGTCCCCACAAGGCATGTTTTCTAGCCCTCTCACCAGCCTCGTTGCCCTTCTCTGGACCCGCTCCAGCACCCCAATGTCCTTCTTATCCTGTGGTGCCCAAAACTGGACACAGTGCTCAAGGCATGGTCTCACCAGTGAGCCTACCTATGCTATCATCAGAGCATCTCTGGGTGCATGCGGAGCATGTTGTGCTATGCGGGACAAACGTGCCTGTTCTTACCCGTGTACTGCAGATTCTGACTTTTTTTCTTCTTCTTTAGCATCAGTGTCCTTTATTCGCCACTTCGTCTCCTGCTTCTCTACAACAAAAGAGCAGCCATCCAATATATATCACAGTTACTATGCAGGATTCTTCCATTACTAAGTCAGCTTCAAATGTGTACCATACAAGAGCAGTGCTTACTCAGGGCTTACCAATTTATTTATGGTAAAAACTCTAAGCATATTAATTCCTTTCTGCATCTAATTTTAATACACTTCAGAAGGGTCAATACAACTTATTCTCCCCACCTCAACTGTATCTGAATTTGGGGACTTTTTAGTAGAGGACTTTAAATGTAGTTCAGCAAAAATTATATGAGGAAAAAAGTTCAGACAGTGTTAGCCAACTCTGCAGGAGACAGTGAAGACTGAAGAATGCTTCTGGCAATAGCACTAATATTTGGTTATTAAATGTTAGTTTCATTGACATTTTGCAGATCATGGGCTACAGGCACAGGGTTGCCAGTCTCTTTTGCCTCCCTCCTGTATTCCCTGCCAAAGCAGCACAGGTCTGGATCTCTTTAGAGCCTGAAGCTGGCTACAGATTGAAGCAAAGCTAGGTAGTACTGAGGCCTGCTGCATGCAGGTGGACAACAACTCAGCTCTGCATGTTTGAGGGTAGTAGGATACACTAGGGATACAAAATGCACACACAAGATATTCACTTGACTGAAGCATAAATGTTCAAGAGCAGCTGAACAGATGCAAAATATAATTTGACTGGTGGCTTTCTGTAAAATTTTCAGGGTCTTTCATGGAAGTTGAGGGGTATGAACTGCTTCACTACTTTGAAAGAAACCATAAAATTCACCATGAGAGGAGAGGCTTGATGGGAGCTGAGCAGACAGTGTTCCTGACAGCTGTTTACTGAAGCACCCTGCAGACCCTGCACAGAGCCGTCCTGCTCCTGGACTGTCCTTGCTTCCATGCTTCCAGCAATTCTGCCCTCACTGCTACACCTGCAGGGCTGGTCCAAAACATGATCTATTTGTGGATACATCTCATCATTACTGAGGGACTGAGCCTTTAAATAATGGGTTTTTTTGCTATATACATCCTTAATAGTGAATTCAGGACATGCAATTATTTGTCTGTGATGTCACAGCTGCTAGCCTTTTTACTGCCAATTCTTCTTAACCCAAACATTTTATTTTACCCACTCAAATATCTCCTCAGAGAGGGAAAATGCTGTTGCTGTACTTCCATTAACTATTCAACGTTGAAACAGACTTTGAATTTATAATAATACAGTATTATATGGAATAGTACAACATTTGCTAAAGGGAATATGTCCAGTGTTAAAACAGGTTACAAACAGGCTCTTATCAGATCACATGAAAATTATTTTAAAATGCAGCTTACAAAACATTCTGTTTCTTATATCTTTTCCCATACAATTGAAAAATTCAGCTTTTTATTTCAGTATGAAGTCATTCTGGTAATTAATTTCCACAATCAGAAGTGGGAAAGGAGTTTATTTTCGAGAACTAACACCACAGAGCTGCTGTGCATTCCCCCCAGATGAGCTCTATGGCCATTTATTATGCAACTCCAACACAAGTAATTTGCTACTGCTATGAAAAATATCCCTGGTAGAGTCATAGGATTGTTTGTATGTTATACCAGTACTGACTGTTGATAAAATGACTGGTAGCAACAACTAGACTTACATCTCCTTCCTCCTCAGTGTAGAATGACACACTCATACTCTTCCTTTGTTCTCATATTTGCTTGGTACATTTTGATTTCTGTTTTGCACAGAGGTACAGCTTCAGCAGGTGGATTATAAGAGCCAGTAGCTGCAATGTGGGACCCTGTCATGGAGGATGGGAGGTTGAATCCCCTTGGGCAAAAGCAGGAACTGACCCTGAGAGTCCTGCTCCCTCTGTCACACAGCTCTCTCCAACTTTGACTCTGCTAATTGTGTTGAGCAAGCTTTGAGGATGCTTGCTGAACCAAACCCCACAGGGGGATTGTGCAGGGGAAGCTGGAGTTCCCTATTCTACTTCAGGCTTAGGGCAGAGGAGGAATGGAGCAACTCAGTGCTGGCTGAAAGGAGGCAGCGGTAGAGCTGTGGTACCTGGGGACTTGATCGTCAATGAACATTGTTAGGGAGGCAGTGACAGCAATTTTTCCAAGTGGGGAAAAACCTCTTGAGACATCAACACTATTTATCTACATTAAGGCAGAGCAAATTGGTCTGAGGAACTGGTAGTGGTGGGCACGACAAAGAAAGGAGGCCCTTACTCCGTGGGCTTAGGGTCAAAAAAGGAGTGACCTGAGGTGAGCCAAAACACAGAATGGTGAATGATTTATCCATGCTTGCCTAAGCACACCAAGCTGAGAAGTGAAAACTTTTCAGTGCTTGTCTCTGTGGGTTTCTAAGAGCTTGACATGAGCTGGTCTTTAATGCCAGAGGTAGAACACAACTGCTATTACCCAGGAGGGTTTTTTTTGAGAAC
Source organism: Merops nubicus (assembly GCF_000691845.1). NCBI lineage: Eukaryota > Metazoa > Chordata > Aves > Coraciiformes > Meropidae > Merops > Merops nubicus. The sequence continues at coordinate 9,616 of NW_008611335.1, forward strand.
AGTCAATATACTTGTTGATTTTGTTTCAACACAATGACATGCTCATTATTTCTGATAAGTCTAGTCACGACTTTTTTCTTTCATTTTTCAATGGTTTTATCACTGAAGACTGACTGGCTTACAGCTGGTTTCCTGCTGCTGCCAGGTTAGACAGCATTTGCTATATTTGTGTTCAGTGGTAGTGGATTAGTCATTTATACAATACAGACTAACTCCTAACTGTAAGGGAAGCCATTTTAACTAAATATATGGATCAATCAGGGAGTCTGTGACTTTTCACCATCACCTGTAAAAACTATAAGAATTTAAAAATCATCTCATCTTCCCTTTTATCCCCATATCCCCTCTTAGTTTCTACAACAAAACCAGTATGAGTGCATATCTCAATCAGGGAGCTGAAGTGCCTTCGAGGTTAAGGACAGCATGCAACACCCCCCCTGTCTGTCCCCTTGAGGGCTGAGGAATGGCCATCATCAAAGGCAATTTCTGTTCTTCCTGAGAAGAACTACAAAGTCCTGCAAAGCTCAGCGCTGCTGTACAGGACAGCAGGAGTGATCAGTACTGGGAGCAGCACAAGATCAGGCTTGGGAAAACACTAACAGTTTAAGCATGCAGGAGTTTTCTCTCTTCTTTAATACCAGATACCAGTAAGCTAAACTATACATTCATGTCGTTACCGACACCCGATCCC